>NC_051141.1:101955-345845 GCF_014839805.1 Manduca sexta | reverse complement strand
ATATCAAGATAGCAGTGGTAGTATTTCTTTTTTCTAAACGGCTTGAGCAAAAATCGAAATAGTGGTAACTAATGAGCAACAAATTAGCAACAAATTCCTACATTACATCTGATCATATAAGTATAGAGTTTCGTTATGGTCCATGCTAGCTTGATATCATGATAGCAGACCGGTTTTTTTTCTAAACGGCTGGAGCAACAAAATCGAAATAGTGGTAACTAATTAGCAACAAATTAGCAACAAATTCCTACATTACGTCTGATCAAATAAGTATAAGTTTCATTAGGGTCCATGCTAGCTTGATATCAAGATAGCAGTGGTAGCTTTTTTTTCTAAACGGCTTGAGCAAAAAAATCAAAATAGTGGTAACTAATGAGCAACAAATTAGCAACAAATTCCTACATTACGTCTGATCAAATAAGTATAAGTTTCATTAGGGTCCATGCTAGCTTGATATCAAGATAGCAGTGGTAGCTTTTTTTTCTAAACGGCTTGAGCAAAAAATCGAAATAGTGGTAACTAATTAGCAACAAATTAGCAACAAATTCCTACATTACGTCTGATCATATAAGTATAAGTTTCTTGATTGTCCATGCTAGCTTGATATCAATATATCAGTGTTAGTTTTTTTTTCTAAACTGATTTAGAAACAAAATCGAAATAGTGGTAACTAATTAGCAACAAATTCCTACATTACGTCTGATCATATAAGTTTCGTTATGGTCCATGCTAGCTTGATATCAAGATAGCAGTGACCGGTTTTTCTAAACGGCTTGAGCAACAAAATCGAAATAGTGGTAACTAATTAGCAACAAATTAGCAACAAATTCCTACATTACGTCTGATCAAATAAGAATAAGTTTCGGTAGGGTCCATGCTAGCTTGATATCAAGATAGCAGTGGTAGCTTTTTTCTAAACGGCTTGAGCAAAAAATCGAAATAGTGGTAACTAATGAGCAACAAATTAGCAACAAATTCCTACATTACATCTGATCATATAAGTATAGGGTCCATGCTAGCTTGATATCAAGATAGCAGTGGTAGCTTTTTTTTCTAAACGGCTTGAGCAAAAAAATCGAAATAGTGGTAACTAATTAGCAACAAATTCCTACATTACGTCTGATCATATAAGTATAAGTTTCGTGAGTGTCCATGCTAGCTTGATATCAAGATAGCAGTGGTAGTTTTTTTTTCTAAACGGCTTGAGCAACAAAATCGAAATAGTGGTAACTAATTAGCAACAAATTAGCAACAAATTCCTACATTACGTCTGATCATATAAGTATAAGTTTCGTTAGGGTCCATGCTAGCTTGATATCAAGATAGCAGTGGTAGCTTTTTTCCAAACGGCTTGAGCAAAAAATCGGAATGGTGGTAACTAATTAGCAACAAATTAGCAACAAATTCCTACATTACGTCTGATCATATAAGTATAAGTTTCGTTATGGTCCATGCTAGCTTGATATCATGATAGCAGTGGTAGCTTTATTTCTAAACGGCTTGAGCAAAAAATCGAAATAGTGGTAACTAATTAGCAACAAATTAGCAACAAATTCCTACATTACGTCTGATCATATAAGTATAAGTTTCATTATGGTCCATGCTAGCTTGATATCATGATAGCAGTGACCGGTTTTTTCTAAACGGCTTGAGCAACAAAATCGAAATAGTGGTAACTAATTAGCAACAAATTAGCAACAAATTCTAAAATATATTTGGTTTAATTCTGCTAAGTTACTACTGCTACCTTGACAGAGCTAAATTTCTGACACTGTGTGAATTATATTATAAGGAATATTTTAAGTTAAAATAAATAATATAAAACCCGGTTGTAAAAAACTATTTTTTATGCTAATTCATTTTTTTTCAGGTCATTTAGAAAATTTCGAAGACGGCTGGGCTGGTACTAATTCCTCGGTCAGCGATTGGTCGGTCGCAATTTTTCTAGGGATCTTCTCTTATTCTGGTTGGTGGGTGATCTTTACGCCTTAAGTGCTTTTTGAGTATGTTGATTTTGGGCGTTTGGACTGATCATGGACAATAGACCACATGCAGCCCTTAATAAAGCTTTTAGTAGGCAGCATCCATGTTAGTAAATACTTCTTTGTAAGTTGCAAGACGTGATTCCATTACTTATATATAACAACATAACAGTTAACAGTAGATACCAAAGTAGTATTGCCGTTCTGCATGCATTTTTGTATTCAATTGTTCCCAATATACCTATGGGTCTAACATCTTATTCATCAAAATTTGTTAAAAATAACTTCCAGGAACTACCTGAACTTTATGACTGAGGAATTGCGGGACCCGTTCGTGAACCTGCCGCGCGCGATATACATTTCCCTACCGCTGGTCACTGCTATATACATCATGGCAAATGTATCGTACCTAGCTGTGCTGGGTCAAGATATACTCACCACTGAAGCCATAGCTGTTGTTAGTTGTGTTTCTTCTTAGTTTTATCCACTGATTGGCTAATTTCCGTGGTTTTAGATTTAAAAATGGGACGAGTATTGTTTAGCATAGGCTGGTAAATGAGCTAGTGGGGAATTTGATGATTAAAAAGACTCAAAAGCAAGGAACAGAGAAACTGGAGATGATTGCGCTGAAACAAAATATGTTACTAGATAAGTAATTTAAGAATAAAATGTTCAAATAGGTATGGGAATAGGTTAGGAAAAAAGAGCTCAACGAAGCGTGTCATTTACATTTCTACATATTCCCTTAGGGATATAGCAATGTGAATTACCCTAATGGCATTTCCTGGAGGGGGTTAACGACAGGCAAGCGGCCGCGATCATAAAACTAAGACAAATCAGTTCTGCTACATGGCAAAGACAGAAGGATGATTGTAATAATGCCTGTAATGATTTTGATGATACTTTGGCAGGATTTCGCGACAGCCATCCTCGGCTGGTTGCGGTGGGTGATGCCTGCGCTGGTCTGCATCGCGACCCTCGGCGGCCTGTCGGTGAACATCATGACGTCGTCCCGCATTTGTTTCGCCGGCGCCAGGAACGGTCACATGCCAGAGTTACTCGCTCATATAAACATAAAGTGTATGTCACCGATGCCTTCACTGGTATTCTTGGTGAGTTACAGTGTTTTTAAAGTTATTCCTCAGTTAATTTCCTCGTTGATCATAAGCAGAATTAAATCCCTTCCACTGCAATAGAAGAGGTAGATCGAACATTGACGGCTGACCGGGGCATACATAGCATGCTGCGTAAAACATGCCAAGTGGAAAAAAGTCTGGTTTCAATTCTCTGAAAAGGTTAATTACTAGGTTAAATAACCCCTCCCCCCGTTCCCAAGAATTATACCTGGCATTTCAGAGTAATAAGTAAATGGCGAGGAGCACAAAATCTTACAGTGACTTCGCTTCTTCACAATTGATAGATTTCAAACTGTTTCGTGTCCTCAGATGCTGTTGTCACTACTGATGCTGATACCTGACAATCTGACGTCCCTCATCACGTACTGCACAGTAGTGGAGTCCTTCTTCACCACCATTTGCTGCAGCGCCGTGCTGTGGTTGCGGCATAAAAAACCTAACTTACCGAGGCCTATTAAGGTGTTATTTGCTTTAAACTTTTTTATTTATAAAAAGTAACAATAAGCGATTGTGAAATAAAAAAAATGATATACTATATAATTTTGATAAAGTTTTGAATGTTTGTAAAGATTTTTGCAGCTGTATCAGATGTTTTAACTCATATTTTTTTGTATTTATGCGTCCCTGCAGTCTACACTGCTGGAATCTTGTGAATGGGATACTGGAATCCCCCAGGTTAGCGACTGCAGGGCCCTGGTGGAGAGTGAGGAAGGAAATGGGGGAAGGCAGAGTGGGGAAAGTTTAGGTACTTAATAGGATGTTCGGAAAAGAGGAACAATAAGGGAAATTTAAATAAAAATATTTTTCCGATTTTATCGCGGCTTTTACATTATAGTTTTCTCACGACGTTTTAAAGACTTCGCAGATTTCGTGGTCATAGGGGGAATCGCGATAAAATCCGATAAATACTTTTATATCAATGTCTAACATTCGCGTAAACAAAAGAAATCATTAGGAGGGGAAATGTGTGCAAGCTTTTATAGGCCTTAATGTGTATTTCTAACCACGAGGCGTACACACTTAACTGTCACTAGAGCCGCGTCAAATTTCGCCCCATATAATTGGAGATTGAGCGCACAAGAATTGCCTCTGGGGATAATGGTTGGAATTAGGTATAGTGCTTTTTTGCAAAGCGGTCAAAATGTAAGTTACTGTTATTATTCACTGGAAGGATGATTAGAACGATTATGTCAGTTTCACTGATTTAATAACCAAACTCGCCGCATTATCGAATATCTTGGGGTTGCTCAATTGCCAAGGGTAATGTCCACTAGTAAGCCATTGTACGATTGTACGCATCTGACTTTGTTGATTTACCGTAATTGTCTTGCCCCATTAAAGACCCTAGTCGAATGAAAAAGTGCTTAAAATCGTCTAGAAATGCTGGCTCAAGTAAACCCACAGGACATACAATATTTTGCCCTCGTCCTTAACATTTAAAGTATCCTGAGCCCTTCGCTGATTTTTAAAGAGCCAGACATATGTCGGCGTCTCGAATTCTGACGGCTACTTTACTCAAAGACTCCTGACCAATGTTCCTTGAGAGGGATGAATTAGAAGTCACAGAAACTTAAAGTATTATAACCTTACCTTACGTTCAAGCCTAAAACAGGTGCAATTATGGATGCCATCGATCTTTGTGGCGATAACTTCGATGCTGCTGGTGATACCTGTGATCAGCGAGCCGTTCGCGGTGATATCTGGCGCCTGCATCACGTTGGCGGGGCTGCCGGCGTACTACGTGCTAGTAAAGAACACCCCAGCACCAATCCAGAGAATGACCTGTGAGATAATACTTACAAGTTCTTTTTGCCAGGTATAGTAGGTTGTAGAGTTTGAGTTGTCATATGGGAGTCTTTTAACTCAAGCTTAAAATTAAACTCCAAGGATAGCACTGAGGAACTATGTATTTCTAAAGTTCCAGGGTACGTTAATACACAACGGAGTATTTAGATGTTAATAGTAAAAAAATGTAGACGTACTAAGTTAACAAATGCGCCCGTCACATTCATATGGGAGGCATGGTGTAACACAACCTTCCCGTATAACTACGGATACGCATTTACATAGCTGCGCAAGTGTGTGTCCATACAAGGTAAAGAAACAATCTAGAAGAGCTTTTAGAGATCTAATAGATGTACCGTACAAACGCTACCAACTCGTTGCACCGCACACAGCCTACACTGGTAATTTTAAAGCAAAATGCTATGATTGGTCGGCTCGATGTGGTAGCTGAAGTAGCTTTCCTGTTGTTAAGTGCCTTAATCACTCCCACAATTCCAAAAGAATTATAAATGCGCTGCCGGTTTTAGAAAAAGGTTTTAAAGCTTCTGGATTCCCACAAAAGCACCAGTAACCAGTCATATCACTTTGGTTTCTGCGAGTTTCTGAATCTACACCGTTCGAGCGGGCTGTTGATACAATACGGATAAATAATAAATAATATTATAAACGTTAAATCATATTTCTTAATTTTTCAGTGTCGTTCACACATTTTTGTCAGAAATTATTTCTCTCGGCAGTCGAAGAAAATGAAGATTTATAATAATCATAATTGGAACTTATATGTATCACGTGCTATAATTTGAATTATTTTTATGAAATTAGTATAGTTTAAACTAATTTGTATTTTTTTTCGTAATTATTATAGTATTTAGAATCCTGGCGTCATCTAATAAATTTCGGTAATATTTTTATTCTTTTTAATTTGGAACGACCCCCTGATAATTGACTATATATTTCCGGATATTGAATACACAGGCCATACTCGATGTCTCAAAAACTAGCTTCAAGCGAGCTAGACGCTAGTCTAACAACTATTGAGTATTCGAAGTAAAAAAGCAGGACTCATCAAAATTTTGTTACAAAAAAAATCTCGGTACTTGTTTTTTTCGTTGTTCATATCGAAAATTCTCATAAATACGGAAAATAAATTGTAACTCGAAATACAAAATCGCGGAACACATATGGGGTTATTCGGGTACTCCAAAGGGTGCTCTATCTCTGGACCTCCTCTTTATACTATTTTTGGACACCCTGTAAATCACGGACTTTGCCTTGGAGTGCTCCCCTATGGAACCCACCACGAGTAGGGGTACAACCATTGTTTTTCTAATTTCCAGTTATGGAACCATTGGTCATTTGTTGTATAATTTACCTGGCAACCGTGATGTCCACAAAACATGACGCGCAACAGTTGTTACCTAGTGACACATTTAGTATGTTTATGATTAGATTGCCTTTGTTAAAGAAAAAACAATAAAATATTTATCATACTGCGTTAATTGGCTATAGTATTTTATGGTTTTGTGTTCAGTCAATTTGTGCGAAGCCCGCTGCAGTTATGTGGTCCAACAAGTCGGCGCATGAGTTCACCACCCGCCTGACGAGATCGGGCCGATGTTACCTGACGAGGGCATGCAGGTGTCCACCGTCATCGCCGGTCTCATGCCGGACTCTTTGGGAGAGATGTTCAACTTCCTCGACGGAGACAGCTTTGGTATAGGTAGGAGCTAGAAATGTTGGGAGTTCGTTTATATCATTATTATCCAGGAGTTTCTAGGTCTTGTTAATTGTAACGTTTTTTTAAATTTATGTGCTTTTTAGCATGCTACATTTAATCAAAATTTTAACAGCTCTCGGTTTTTGTTTGTTTATTTATCCTTCAAAGCGAATGGTGAACTTTCCTAATTGGTATCTGAGCCATATTTAATCCTATAAAAGATATTTACTAGGGATCTCAGATTAAAAGCTAGTAGCAATAATCTTCTTCTATCAGCCTATATCTCCCTTTTATGTGGCGTCCAATGCACATTTTCTGCAGCACGTCCGAGAAACAATATTTTCGCTTAGTTTTTATGATAGATCAACTGTCTGATGTTAAGCTCATTTGACGGACTTAGTATCAAACAAATTCTGTTTAAACCCATGTACCTAAGTATAGGATCCGAAAATTGACATTAAACATTATTTACATTACATTCTTATAACATAAGAAATTATTATCTGGGAGTTGAACCTGAGATATCCCGATCCACTGCCGCTATATTGGAGAGGCAACACAAAAGCTGGTAGTTATAATAATTTCCAGTAATTACACCAGCCACGATGCTCACCTGAACCCAACAGTCCTTGCAAATAAAATACGCAAAATGATGGCACTAAAAGGCAGAGTCCGCATACATTCAGTCCACGTAAAGATGATACCTTCCTCAGGTCCAATGCATGAGTTCGTGTATGGCTGGCAAGCCATAGTGAATACTATGAGTATGAAGAACAACGTCGAAGTTCGCAAAAGAGCTGGTCTACAGCGCTTTGCCCTAGCCGGGATCAACGGCATAACTCTCGTTTCGCACATTGGTGTCACTGAGATCATGATAAACGGCACCAGGACCTACTGCTTTGGTGGAGTGTCCAGACCCCCCGGCAGAAGGAGCGTTATTTGTAAGGTCTGTAGAGCTATTTATGCTTTTATTATAAAAAAAAAATACTAACACATGAGACCGTAGCCAAGATGCCTTTCTATAATCGTTAACACTAATAGAAAATAAAAATAATAACCATATAACATGTACAGTAAAAGCAGAGAAAACAGAATAAATAAAGAAATATTACACAATTATGTCCAATGTGTCAACAATGGGAGCTTCTTGCTGCAGTACCAGCCTCACTGATACTGCAGCGCGGATGTTTAATGAGAGACCTTTATGGGAATGAAATATCCGAACTATATGTTTGTCGCTAGGATATATCATTACTAAACATAGGTTAATGTTAGACATTGGAGAAAGGTATCTTGGTTATCGCCTCTGGTCTTTTAATCGCGAAATCGGTACATGGCAACCCTGCAATAGTTATTTTGTAACAGTAACCATTTGACCCAATTGCTATTCTGCAGACAGTCCTCTAATGAAGTTGAATCAGTTTTTCCGGTGCATTGTAACTGGATGTACGATAGATTCAGCTCACAGCTGACTTGATTGGTATACATCTATGAACTTCGCGATGAATTGTGAATTTTTGCTCAATAGCTGAATTAGTTGGACAGACTTGGTACAAGAATTTTCATCATCCACTGCTAAACATGGGCCTCCCCCAAAAATCTCCAGATCCACCTATAGGAAGCGATCTCTTAGAATTTTCATAAGACCATCTAATTTATATACTGTCGGATTGAGAGTTATAAGCATAAAGAATGTAAGACATTATTAAAAACTCTGAAAATCTCATCCTATTAAACAGAAAGCTACCCGACCTGGTACGTCGATCGAACTATCCTAACACAAAAGTAGTTAGAAGATTCAGTTTGTTTTTTATCAAAATAATGTAACCAGCGTTTTGGATGTCGCAAATTATTCAACGTTTCGTTTCAGGGTGCAATGTACCAAGAAGGCAGGTTTACTTGCAAGGTACCCTATTTGAGGTACCCCACGGTACTGGGATACAGGTACTGCATCGATAAATACGCCGCCGTGAATACTGTTGATGGAACTTATAAAAGTATGTATAGCTATCCTTGATATTGTGCCAGCGTATATGGGACGGGATCAGGTGACATTGCGTTCTTTACCGTGGCCGAGCAACGCTTTGTGTGTTTTTTTCTAAATAATTGCCTGGGACTGGATACCTTGAGAGGGACTCTGAAGCAGACGATCGGTAGTAACTAAAGTAAAATACTTATAGTAACATCTATCAAAAGTGTGTTTCGACTCCATTTTAGATAAGAAAAATGGGACCAAGCAAACTACAATACCAGATAAATTGTCTAAGAAAGACCGGTGCGAAGTGTTAACAAATTTTATAAGAAGCAAAAAATACGCAAAGTGAATATCCCTCCCAGGATCTACCGTTTCATAGAGCATAATATATGTAGTACATAACACAGCCGGGGAACAATTTAACCATTCCAAATTGTTTTTCTTTAATACCTTGTAAAGTTGTAGTAAAAGCATTACTTTGAAAACACATACACCTTCATACTCACATTTTTCGAAGAATGATATATAGAATATTCCAGAAACATATTGTGCAAGAGGAGAATCGGTTCCGAAGTTCCACTACGACTACATCTGTGAAAGAAGAGACATCAAGATCAAACGCGTTAACTTGACGGACCCTAACGAGAGGTTCAACATACGGAACCCGGTCGTCAGAAGAGCTGAGTACTACAGAGCACCGTACGACATTCTAAAAGCGTGTCCAGATTGGTAATGATAAAATATGTTTGTTCGAAAGTTTTCAGGAATTCGATTGATCAGATTGTACTTAAATAACTCTGATGAATTCAATCTATACAAATATTATATAGCTGTGATTTTGTTTGTTTGAACGCGCTAATCTCAGGAACTACTAAACCGATTCTGAAATGTTTTTCAGTATTAGGAAACTACACTACTGATTGCTGTAGGGTACTTTTTACCTCCGGGAAAATATTTACGATACTTGATCCTTGCGATGTTATCGTACTAAGCACTGATTTTTATGTAACATCGATGAATATCGATTAATCTTTATCGCAGGGACGGTTTGGTAATATTGCAGCGTTTTCTCAGTACAAAAGCGAGCCAGGAAAAGAAAAGGAAAACGTTATGAGTACCTTAATTCTTCTTAAGAACTTTGAAGGTAGAGGAAACTACCAACCCTAATTAGGAGAGAATGATGAACAAATATTCAACCCGTCTTTTCACAACTCATTCTCAATAGGATAGTGTGATAAACATGACTATGATTAATAATATTAATTTTTTTTGCCATTAGGTATGGCTGCAACCTCCGCATTTCTCCTGAGATGCTTCATCAGGAGCTGCCAGCTGCTCTGATGGATGCCAACGAGACGGCGTTTGTTGGACACGGCGGGAAGTATTGGCTATCACTCTACTACACCCAGGTTATTTTAATTATTTATGAGCAGTCGACCAACAGGTTAGAAGGATAAATTATACGACCCGATGTATAATGATATTCATTGCCCATAAGCATTTGCAATACTAGAAGCATCAAAGCAGCGCAGCCGCCAATCAAGAGAAAAGAAGCTAGGTGTGTTTCATTTCTGGGAATCTTCCTTGTCATACGTCATTTTAATGGTGGTAGGTCTCTCATATATGAGAGTCCGCCTGGGTAGGTACCTGTGCAATATCTATTTCTGCCGTCAAGCAGCAGTGTGTAGTCACTGTTGTCTTCGGTTTGAAGGACATTATACCCAGTGTAACTACTGGACATAATGAGACTTAACATCTCACGTCTCAGGATGGTGAGCGCAGTGGAATACCAAACAATACTTAGTAATGAACGGTGTTGGATGGTGTATCTACTGTTTATTTGCGGTCGATCGCTTTTCACGTACGAAAGACCTTCGGATGAGCATGGATTTCCTAGATTTAGATTGCCTGATTAAATGGGAATTTTTAATACTGTGTGTAAGCCAGATTAGAATAATCGCAAAATCGTTTATCGGCATCCGTTTCATTAAATGTAATCCGCTTTACGTTAACCTATTTTTCTGTTAAGGGGGCCAAACTTTAACTGGTCTGCAAGATATCACCATCACTCCAGCGGCGTAGGTAGTCAAGGATTCCGGTATAGAATAAAACGCCTTCCCAAACTGTTTACAAAATAGTCAAAGTCCCCAATAAAACTACCAATGCTTGTCAGATTTTGCAGGATGGTGAGCTAAAGAAATAGGTCACTGGTCAGATTAACGGGGAGCCCCTAGTCTCGGGGGCCACGGTGCACTGCCCCGTCTAGCCTTACGATGGCTTCTACCCTGCATGTCTCATTTTGCAAGGAGATTCTTATCTGGTTGTAGGCCTGCCCGTGTGTAACCAGCATGAACGTCACGCACAATGGCCCCACTACTTTAAAGGCTTAGTGAGGCAAAAAGGAGCCCATAACCAATAACCAATCTGGTTGTAAGCGTCGCGACTGTACATAAATCATGAGACACCACACTTCGTACGTCATATTGAGACACAATCTATCACATATTGCTCAATAAGGTGCTGTCCATACGCAACGCAACACTAAACTACCGATCTGAACTTTGCTTCAGTAATTTTGGCAACATTCACTTCTACATATCTATATATATATATAAAAGAAAGTCGTGTTACTTACACTATTTATAACTCAAGAACGGATGAACCGATTTGGCTGAAAGTTGGTGGAGAGGTAGCTTAGAACCAGGAAACGGACATAGGATACTTTTTATTCCGTTCCCAAGGGAACGGGACGTGACATAAGACGTGGTATAAGAAAGCAAAATCTGGTATGGAGATAGTATAAGACCCTGGGAAGGTTATAGGCTACTATCCCGGGAAAATATATAGTGGGACTTTTATCCCGGAAAACTCCTTCACGCGGGCGAAGCCGCGAGCAAAAGCTAGTTTGAAATAAAAAAATGCTGCTTGTTGTGCGACTAGGGCTAAGCGGTATGATTACCCAGTTGGACTTACCAAAGAAGTAAAACCTAATTAAATCCATATAAGCATTATTTGTTTCAGTTGTCCACATACGCAATATACTTCCAAGCGCACGGCGAGTACCCGTGGCAGTCCAATCGGCCTATTTTGTCAATAGATAAAGGTAAGTGTATTAGGCATCACGCAGACGCCCCTCGGTCCCGTTAAATGTGAATGTAAAAATCCCAGACGAACCGCAGACTGAATTGTTTCTTTTGGTCGCCTTTACCACTCCTAGCTGAGTCATAACTACCCAAGCTGCGACTACGACTTGATATTTCACTACTTTTGAGAATGGGTCCTACTGATAAGTAAGTGGTGCTGCGGTCGGTCGCACGGAATTGCTTGGAATCATTTACATATTAAGTCATAGAAAAGTATAATGGCGCTTGCAGTATTCGTGCCTCTTTCTACGGCCCGCGACCTTGATATACAACTTTGAAACTGACGGTTGCTTCAACGTCTGCGTGACGCTTTATAACACATATTCCCATGCCTCGCATGCCAAATAAACCAATGAGACAATTACCTAGGAGGTTTGGCAAACGAACCAATTTCGTAACAACTGGACACTAAACTGATTTTTTTGAAGTTACTAACGAACAACTTTCGTAGAATGTTGTATGATAAGTCGGTTTACAGTCAGTACTAGAAAATTGTGATTATTCACTGATTGGTTACTAATAAACGTTATAGGTATACCTCTAATAGTAATTATAGTCATTAAGTATTTTGTCTTGCTTTGGTAAATGATATTTATGTTCAGAGGAAGCGAGAGAAGACGTGGTATGATTGTCCGGGGTAACACAACAAATAGCTGTTCGCGCCGTTGGTAATTAGCGATAGAATTTTGAAAAGGATATCAGCTCTTCTAAATAACCCCTAAATCCATATTTATAAACGTTAGCTCCTAATAATAGTGAAGATTACAACATTATCATAACTAATCATTGTCATGTCGTTTCAAATTAATAAGTTAATCACATATTAAAAATGCCGATTGATAACTCCATGAGGTAGCCGCTTAACGTACGATAACCAGTTCAGCACGGATATAGTATAGTGGAAGTATTAGATAGCCTTGTATTGGCAATATTTTATAGTCTTGTGTTTTTCTGTTTTTTGTCAAATCGAATTAGTACGGACCAAAAGTAGAGGGTTGCTGTATATAGTTCCAATCCTGCATTTGTAAATAGACCGTATAGGGCGCGACCTATGGGCAGCAGATTTCAGAGGACGCTCACTCGATTTAATTAATCATTCGTTTATTTAACTTTAACTTAAGCGGCGATAGCCTAGTTGTATGTGGAACGGACTGCCGAGACGAATGTCCGCAGGTTCTAATCCCAAGGGCACACACCTCTGACTTTTCAAAAAAAAATCATGTGTGTATTCTTTGTGAATTTATCGTTCGCTTTAACGGTGAAAGAAAACAACGTGAGGAAACCTGCACATCCGAGAAGTTCTCTATATGAATTTCGAGGGTGTGTGAAGTTTACCAATCCGCACTAGGCCAGCGTGGTGGACTAAGGCCTAATCCCTCTCAGTAGTAGAGGAGGCCCGTGCTCAGCAGTGGGCAAGTATATAATACAGGGCTGATATTATTATTTAACTTTAGTGCCTTCTATAATACAAACAAATTGAAAATTATTAATTATTTTAGCAACCTACATACATACATAAACCTACCTACATGGGGCGACGGTAATAAAGTGGCCTACACTCATAAAAATAAAAATTCGGCACTGATAGTATCTCTGCTTCTCCCTTATGGCTGAAAGTATGAGCTTAATTGAGCACGTTTCATTGATTGTGTACTTAATTATTATAAGTATTTGTGTTAATATACTGTTCATTGAAATGATGATAAATAGGCGCCTGATTATTACCGAAGAGAATTTATGCACTTCAAACAATCAAACTATTAGCGTCCTGCAGGTGACCATTCAACTGTTATCTAATCACTTAAAAATCCATGGGAGGATTTTGGGGAGACCGTTGTCCATTATTGAGATATTATGGACTTAAACATTACAATAACTTATAAATGCATGAATAACAAAATTGACAAATACGAAATACCAACCATACCGGGGTTACGGTTTCAATTGATGATAGAAAGCAGATTGAAAATCACTTGATTTACCAATCAAATTATTTCAAAGGGATTCATTGAAATAAGAGTCTTTTTCGTATTTTTTCGCGGTTATTTATATTATTATTTTCTCGCGAAGTTTCGAATACAGCAGTCTGCATGGTAAAGGGGAGGACTAAAGTGTTGGTTATATGCAAGGCACAGTTACAATATCTATCTACATATACCTATTTACAACTATTTGGCCCGACAGACGTTGTCCCTTCTTAATATACTCATCTACATACATGGATATTTCTGCCTTTAAAATTTCGTCATATTAAATTTTAAAGGCCGAAATATCCATGATTATTAATTATTTTACATTTTTCTTTCAACTGCGAGAACTAATCACTAACTAGACGTGAATTTAAATTCTTTACTTGCCAATACTTGTTTAGTTACCCAGATTAAAGCCGAAACAAAATGTATGAAAATGGACCTTGAGCTACCACCTTAACTATGAATTTGCAGCGCGCATTCTGTCAATCGCTGACAGTTATTTCAAACAATTGACAGTTACTTATATAAAATTAATATTTTCGTTAAGTTTTCTTAAATTTTCTAGGTTTCCGCGAATTTTATGAAATTTTTTCTTTCATAAGAACCTTCCCCTGACGATAACAAACACAACAAAAAAAATAGTGAAATCGGTCCAGCCGTTCACGCGTGATAGCGTGACCAAGGGAAATAGGGATTCATTTTTATATATATTATGTAGATTACGTGTTTTTTGTTTTAAATTTTTAACTGTTGACGATCCGATCTACTCAGAATGAGTTCACAGTAAATTAAAGTCTCGCAGGTCGCTGCATCATTTGGTGAACGGCACAATGCCGTACGGCCTATACAATTTACTATGCCACAGCGTTTTGTTCCAGGTGGTATCTGGGAGCAACTGCTAAAAGCTAACATTGGACCGGACATGAATCTTCATTACAACCTGAATGGTATTTACAATCGTTACCCAGGAGGTTCCGTATTTCCCGATCTTATGAGGAATGATGGCCAGGTGCGAATTAACCTTGTTTTATTTAATTAATAAGTGACTGATAACTAAATAATGTTAATAGACAGTGACCACTAGCTACTCAGATGAGTAGGTACCAGTCTTTAAAAATCTTCGAAATAGTTTAACTATCTATATATATATATATATATATATATATATACGAAGTATACATTGAAATGTAGACCATAATATATAAATGGAGTTTAGGAAATGTTATTTTACGAACATGTAATTATTATTTTTAGAACCTAGTGATCTGGTATTTACATATAAATTATATTCTTTATTTTTGTTTTTCGTATATTTTGACATGGACTTAATTATAAAAAGGCGCGTTAATATTTTTCTATACACATGTTCATATTCTCATTTTTCTTGTTTCGTGCCTTTCTTGATACTTGACACGTACTTAATTATAAAAAGGCGCGTTAACATTTTTCTACATACATACATAATATAATTTGACATATTTAACATAAATCTTGTCATAATTTATCCACAGTAAATTCCATTGGAATTGATACAGGGACGTAATAGGAATATTTAGGAACATAACGGAACTCGAATAATTGCATAAAAATCGGGCAACTTGGAACGAGCGCTCACGCATACCAATAATCATTACACAACATGTCTATATACTATATAACAGAATATATTATTTTAACACAAATCTCAAGACACTGCAATGACTCTTCATACGCTATGCGTTATATGTGCTGTCATAATAAAAGTTATTAGATAGTCATCAAGAAAGAGTAAATAAATAAATATATGCTTTAGTTAAAATCTGCTTACAGGTACAACCAGCCAACTTTAGATCTGATAGTAGGGATGGTGCGCCCGAAGATTTGATCGTAGGGAACTCTCACCTCTCTGCCGATGGTGCTGGTAAGGATAATGCTAATTCATTGATAGGACATCTTTTCTAATAGTCACTAGTTTGTTAGCTACAGTATTGCATATTATACATTACACAGAACGATAAACACATATAGTTCGTTTATCCATGTCTGCCGCTTCAAAGTTAGTCACGAGCAGGATAAACCGTTAATCGAATGATGATTTTGAAGATGCGTAAAGAATCTTAATTTATACTTAACATAAAGCGACGGTACTCTCCATTGACTCATTTCAAATCAGCATAATTGTATATATATGGTTAGGGATTCCTCTTTGGCGATATAATGAGTTCCAGATTGATTACTTAGAAGTATAGTTAAAAATATACTTTTTTATAGTGTTCTATTTATTATACTTGAAACATTTAAACACGCAATGTCAACTTAAACAAGTCTGATAGAGTATTTTTTTTATATATTTCTTTTTCTTTTACCAGGAGGCGAGCCCAATATCGGAGGATATAAATTCTTGCACGATTCTCAGATCCAAGCCAACTTTGAACATGGAAAGAATTTATAATTATGTTGTGCTATTAAAGGATATTATTACTGAGGTTTCATTTACTGTAATTACTACTACTTGTCCTATTATGTTCATTGGTATTTAATTGAATGTCCAAAAAACCTAATGACCTATTGTCATAAGAACGTCGTGGGAATAAAGAACAAAAGTGCAAATGTACTATGATTTCTCTCATTGACGTTGTATATTTTTTGCATCAGTTAAATGGCACAATGAGTTTATTGGTCTTTAACATAGTGCCGTTATAATCACAACATAGACATACTATGTTACTTAACGTAGTGTTATAAATACTTTTAATAAGCAGGCATGAATCCATTTCCTATGACCAAATCTATATTAATATTATAGAGTGAAAAAGTTTGTGAGTTTGTGGATGTGTAGGGGCAAATATATGGAGTTCTAATAGTTGTGTCGTTGTGCTGGTTTCATCATTATATTCCTATGTCCCCTAGATGGGGCAGAGGGCATCCACAGTGCGCCGCCATCCCACTCGGTCTTGAGCTTCGCGTTTTATTTCGCTCCAGGTCTTCCCGATGTTCTTTGCCTCTGCGATGACGGTCCGCCGCCAGGTCTGCTTAGGGCGGCCACGTTTCCGCTTTCCTTGGGGATTCCAGTCTAGGGCTTGCCTCGGTATATGCTCAGGGTCCCTTCGGAGCGTGTGGCCGATCCATTTCCACTTGCGGCGTTTAATTTGTTGGTCAATCGCAGTCTCACCGCAGCGTTTCCACAGATCTACGTTGGAAATTTTCTCAGGCCAGTAAACATCGAGGACACGGCGAAGACACCGATTGACGAAGACCTGGAGTCGGTGCGAGATGTCCTTTGTCACCTTCCACGTCTCGCATCCGTACAGCAGCACGGTTTTGACATTGGACCGGAATATTTTGAGTTTAACTCTCTTGGTCAGTTTTCGCGACTGCCACACAGGACGGAGCTGTGCGTAGATTGCTCTTGACTTGGCAATTCTCGAAGCGATGTCTTCTTCGGTTCCTCCAGTCTCCGACACTACGCTTCCGAGGTAGGTAAATTTGTGGACCTTTTCCACAGCCTCTGTGCCAATGAGCAACGGCAAAGAGCTTGTTACTCCGCATCTCTGGGCTCTCTCTCTGTGCTGGTTTAGTAGTTACTAAACCAATTGTGAATGCGGCGGTAGCGAGGCGCCTGCCCCCCCCCCCCTCCCCCCTCTTTGCTGCTTAGTTCCGTCACCGCATTTCCCAATTAAATACTTACTTATATTAAAATGAGTCGCGGTGATAAAATCTTATTACTCACTAATAGTTAATTATATTATAAAAGTAATATATCTACTACCTTCGGTCTATGTTTTGGTGTTTTTCGTAATATTATGTTATACATCTATACTTATTTTAATATTATTAATTTTGTTAGTAAGCAAATGATTAAACTAATTCAATCATTTACTTACTAACAAAATCAATGACTCGGGTTAAAGTTTTACACGAACACCTCTGTGATAGATAGTCTAACGAGTCAATATTACCAGTCAATTTACCTCAAGAGGGACTAACAGTATTATAAGGTTTGCATAAAAAGTTAAATAATTTTGATATATGCCTTTAAAAAGTATGTGGTACTGCACTTTGCAACTTGGATATATTTTGTCATGCACAATATTCTAATCTCTCAAGGCTTTACTAATATTAAACAATATATTAAATACAACCTCTCTGAATTTTTAATCCTGTACCTACGTTTCAAGATTGTCATTTTTGTAATTTTATTAGCCTTGAGACGGCCCTGCATCATTAATACTACGTGACCTGTCAAACCATGGAGATGGTGATGTTCAAAAAGTAAAATATTTTTTATATAGGTACTACAGTAAGGGTGATTTAGAACTGAGATTATTTTATGGATAAAAGGAAATGATTACTTAATTACATCTTCACTGTGCTTAGAAAATATCTTCAATTCGTTAACCGCACGAGAAGGCATGATGTTAAATTAAAAATATAATATTTTAGCGATGCTTTTACTAAAATAAGTTTTCCCATTGGGGAAATCTGTTACCGATGGACTTTCCGAACGCAACATTGGCAACACCGCGCGTCGTGCAACATTTATATTTTATCATCTGTGAATCTCGCCTGACATCTTTCTTTGTGCAATCTCGGTCTGGTAGGTGATGGAAAATCCCGTTATTCCGCTGTCGTAACTCATACAACAAAGGTATTATCGCGCGGGAGTGTCGGCCGAGGTCAACTGAGCAAAAATCACCAGTTTCGAAAGCGTTCAGTGACACTGTACGCTCGTAATAATTTTAGTTCAATTTATCGATTTTGCTAATCCAGTGGATGCCAGCAGTTGTTTTTATGCTGTTAATTTATTAGTGTGGTCGGGTGACTGGCCAGGGAGCAACATTTTTCGTGTCACAGTACAAAGTAAGGTACGTACGCCACGGTGGGGTCGCCGAGGGTCCGCTGCCTTCCCTCAGTTTCGTGACGCATAGAGGCGACGGGCCCGCGGAGTGATCCGTTACGTTAATTAGAACAGCGGTGTCTAGCAATCAATCACCCGTTATCTATTTATAGTTTGTGATGGTTTTTTGACAAGTGTTTTGTTCATCACCGCCTGTGATAAGAGCACAAACGGTCGATAATTTCGGAGTGGTTGCGGCGGCTGGGCCATGACATGATTTTGCCATATCCCCCTATTTGCACGTAATTCTGTATGAACATTCAACCAGTGACAACAACACATAGATCTTTGATTTATTTTAGTGCCAATTGTGTGTCCCAGGCATGTATTATTAGTGTACTAACATATCAAAGCGTAGTCGCCTTTTACTTGTCAAAGATAATATTCTGATTAATCCATGTGTTCACAGTCTATTAAGTTGAGCCAAATATAAGCATTGTGTACAATATATCAAGTGGTGAAACAGTTGTCATTTGGAAACAAAGCATAACTTGTGTTCTTATTGTCCAATTTAGAAAGGGTTTATAACTGTTTCTATTTGTCTACATAAATTGTACTTTGCAATGTGCTTGTTTGTGCTTGACTGTTTATTTCTCAAGACAATGAAATTTGAATTGAAAATTTTTATTGTACATTAAATCCCAATGCATTTAGCCCACATTTAATACAGACACTTTGTGATGATCTGGGCATTCATACCTTCGTTTAGTCACAGAACAAGGGAAATGTCAAGTTTGAAATGACTAAAACTTATATTGTGATATCTGACTGCGCAATTACATTTTCCTCTATGGAGGATAAATCAAAAAATCCTTTCTTGTCACCTCCATTGTGAATAGAACTTTGGGAAATTCCATGTTTTGCTAACTGGCATGTTCAAGGCATTGTCTTAATCTGCATTGATTATTGTATAATATTTATATTTATTATATAGATAAGCCATTTTGACTGTAATCCAAAGCCTTTAATGTATTTCATAGAAAAACACTTATTCCGAAGTAAATTACAGTTAGTATTATATTTGTAAAATAATTTCTATCTACCATTTATGTTATTAACATTTTTAGTACTTTTAAATGCATAGAACTTATGTCAATGTTGCAAATCTACAGAAAGCCAGTGTTGTAACAGATAAAAAAAATAAAATATTAAGTTATTACATATTATTGTGCCTAGGTAACCTTGGCTGAATGTTTACCAATTTGCACATGAAATGTGTGTTCAGCATTTGCTAAATTGTGAAAATAGCTTGACATGCATTACTTAATAGTGTATACATACACATTTCATAGAATATAGATTACATTATATTTGTATAGCTTAGAGGAATAAATCTGAATGACAAAAGCAGGCACCTCAGAGTCTGTACCTGGAAAACACAATAAACTCTAACTCTTGTCTATAATAGGTGTCTATAGTCAAAAGAATTCGATCAGATCAGATCAGAAGTTAGAATCAGATCTTTAATTCCCAACATTGTGGCCTAAACACAACCTATAAGTCATACCTCTTTATCGCAGTGTAAAAATACTTCAGTGATATGAAATGAATTAGTGTATTTCATTAACAACTTTTTCTAGTTGTCTATATTAAGAACAAAATACGCAATTCCTTAAAACCCCTAATTGACCTAACATGTATATTTTTAAATCATCACTTCTAAGATAAAAAGTTAACATACATTACATTATATTGCACACATATTTTACAATGACTTGCTATTTTTATCAGTAGTTTGAAATGTCTTCATAAAATGCCAAATCACTTTGTTCTTTTTACTATCAACTTAGAAATTAGATTATTTTATCTAAACATCACACAAAATTTGATATCACTTAATGTAAGACGGGCATAGTATAATTATGACAGAGTTATAAAATAATATGACAGAGTTTCTTGTAATGTATGTTAGCAACATGAATGGTTAGGTTATGCATACATCTCTATGTAATCATTGCTATTACCAAAGCACTGCAAGCTTACTTTCATCTCATGATGGTCGCTTCAACTTCTATTGCTTATTAGACCCTGGCAAAGCACAACTTTTTGGCAGCTTCTCTACATTACCCACATATTCTAATAAAATAATATATCTAATAAAGTGAATAGGCAGTTTTGTATTTATATGTATAATCTATAAGTGATTGCACTATATCTTTGCAAGTTTATGATATTGCGTCATGATAGTAAAATATAATGTCTGGTGCTGAGTACTTGTATCAGCTTTGAAACAAACAGGTCTGAAGATTCAAATATTTAAATTATATGAAATAGATATTATTTGTGTTTGGATTTAGTAAAGAAGAAACCATAGGCGTTTCCATAATAATAATACAGTAATGAGGTTCTCAATTTTGTAATGAATATTACATTAGTAAAACATATTGTCAAGTTCAATCTAATCTTCTAGTGTGAAGGTTTGCATAGTTATAAGAAGTAAATGCAGAAACAAATTTGGATGAAATTTGGCACATGGATAGACCATATCATAGATTAAAACATATGTCGGCTACTTCTTGTCCCAGTAATTCATAGAAACTTATGGGATTTATAAATCAGATTTTTTAAATAGATTGTGCTGTTGTACTAATGACGCTGTGGATCGCTGCAGTGTTTTAGAGACTTATTCTTTTTAATATAATAATGGAAAAGTGACTCCCTGCATGTGATGGAAAGAAAAAAAGATGGAGCAGGGTCCAATAGAATGTTAATTGACGAGAGATGATTAGATTACCCCTAGACAGTCGACACAACTATGCCGGCTAATGTGAACTTGATATACACAGGCTGATTCCTGATGACACACTGACATTGTTCACCATGCCTGGCTTAACAAATGTGGTGGATGGTGGTCGCTATCCTAGCTTTATAGAGCAAGACCACAGCACCTCATAATGTGATAGTAATGTTGGGATCATTGTAACATTTAGACTATACAGCACATAAGTTCATGCCATGTGATCCAACTTGGGTAACTATAGAGTTCTACTTGCCTTTATTGCTTTAACAATAAGGGGTCAATTCAGGGCGCAGCCTGTTATAAAACTCGAGTGTTACCCAACTTAAAAATGATGAGACCTAGTGAATCGCAATACATATATTATGTATATGCTACTATTAGCACGAAGAGAATAATCACTTTAAAACAGGGCACTTATTTGTTACCCAAGCTTAATCCTAAATATGATAGGCACAAATATTTATGCTACAAATTTTGAAGTAATTTATTCATTGAGGTGTGTAAGGGAAAGAGTATTGACATCATAGTTGTACCATCCAATACTCTTCCTATTTCTTAAATATATTTCAATCATTATTTTTTTATGTCTTGTCATAGATATTGTGATATATAAATAAAAAAAAATCCTTTTTTAACCACATTAAATGAAGTAACATGTAATAACATCATTAAAGGTAACCGTTTCTTAAATTGCTTTGCTTTAATTCATGCCTTCACGATTGCAGCGAATTTTTTAATTACTTTGCGTAACAGCACAATGATATATTGTTTATTTATCTTGACCCTGATCTACAAACATGTAATTGTATTTTAAATTGAAGTAGTGTGCTGTTTTCAAACTAAGTAGGTTTTGCTTTTGATTCTACATGTACAACTGGCATCCCCGAGGTAATTCTTGTGCTCTACCTCTTCATACTAAATGCACACGTATGCATGGGGGACATCAGTCACATGAAGTCTACTACTCAACATGAACCTCCCCTATAGATTTCCAAATGCGATTGTCAAAACTTTTCTGTGTGATGATGATGATGAGATGCGTTACATGCATAAACCCATGGATATATTAATTATTCTCTAGATTTCCTTGTTGTTGGGCTCTTTTTAACCGACTTCAAAAAAGGAGGAGGTTCTCAATTCGACTGCATGTTTTTTTCTTTTTTTTTGTATGTTTGTTACTCCGCCATTTGTAGACTGTTTTTCGAAATTCTTTTTTGTTCGAACGGAGATACTTCTGAAGTGGTCCCATAGTCACCAAGTCAGGATCTGATGATTGGATCCCGGAGAAATCGAAGGCAACCCTCAAATTTTATAGGCCCACACATCGTTTTTCGCAAATTTTATGAAGTAACTTACTTAAGTTACTATATGATTACTGATATGATTACAAGTAAGTATTTGCGTATGGTAATTGTTATATATGTAGTTATAAGTATAGCGTTCCCGTATTGCATACTTAACAGTAATCATCATCTTATGTAGCTGAGCTGATGATGGAAGGTACAACTTAACAGTAAGGAGTTCCTCCAAGAGGCATCAACTGATTTAGTAAATTCTTTTTATGTTGGAAAGGGCGTTTGTCATTTGGTCTCATGATTATTACTAACAAAATAAAGCAAAAAATAACTTTTTAACAATAAATAAAACCGCCTTCATAAGCTACTAAAAACCGAAAAATGTTTAATTTTTATTAGGCACTGACTCTAAAATTGTTAACCAGTATATAGCTAAGCTTAAATTATTTTTTGGTATTTAGTGGTTTTTGAAAGCAGTTTTATTTTTTGTTAAAAGTTTTTTTCAAATTTTGTTTTAGGACCTAACTGTCACAAATATATTGCATAATATTAATTTTGATTTAAATCAATACAAAAAATGACAAGAAATGTACCAATGTTATTTTTATTTTTTTATTAACAAAGTCCACTTTATACAGTGATCTTTCTTTTCATACTCATAAAATCAAGGTTCTGTATGGTTTTAGGCAAAGACCTTGTATCAAGTAGCAAAATATTTATCTTTTTTCACATTTACATATTATGTTATTGGCTCTTGAATATTTTATGTTAATCAAATCTTGTATCTTAATAAAAAAAAATAAACATTCAAATCTATAGTACACAGCTCTTGCCTATTTTTTTGAACATACTAACCTCTGGAGCTACTTTTCTGATTATAAAAATATGTCACTAATAAGAAACTACATTATTTATGAAAGCTATAAGCTATTTTGTCCACTATTACGGAATACTTGTACGGACAAGTTCCTTCATTTCTTTATTATAGTCACCTGTATTTAAGTAATAACATACTACTTACTCTTATAATATGTGGTACAAGTATTGTCAATGTTTATATCTGGACTGGGGTTAGTCATGAGCGGCGCCGCTATAATTGCTCGTAGACAAAGTGACAGGTGGTGTAGGGTGACGGGTGACTAATTCCAGGTTTGACAGGAAGATTGACGATCAGAGTACTCCTAAACTATATGTGATTTGATTTTGTAAAATTAACATTGTTATTTAAACTGGATTCAGTGGATATTCATTGACTGGGTGAAACCTGGATAACATTTTTTGGTTTAATTTGGATTGTTTGATTCAATAATGAAGTTGGTGAGGATATTATTTTATTATGCTTCTTAATAAGATGAAAATAGACAAAGAGGTATTCCCGGTTAACATGTGACATGTAATTATTATATAAGTGGATTAACAGAACTCTTATTCAATATGTTAGAAACAATTGTTCAATGTGTTATCAGATTTTATGAAGATAATATTTTGATAGATTTTTGTTTTTACATATTTTAAATTCATTTGAAATGGTTCCAAGTCTTTATGAGTGATGTATTCTAAAGGTAGTTGCTTTAAAATTGCTCTAGCATTTAGTATTATAATAACCTGTTCCGTGGGTTAAGCCCCCTGGTTATGTTTCTTCAACAAATAGTTGCTGAACTAGGGCTTGTGTCTATATAGGTATGATAAATTTCAACCTAATGCTCTCAACAAACAAATCTTACTACAACCATACTGAATTTTGAAAAGCTCACTTTTATTCTTAACATGGAGTATATTTTTAAGATCATTATTTTACAAAATGCAACTGCGTATTCTGATGGATAAAATTATTTTAACAATGGTCCGTAAAACACTTATATGGCTTCATACTTGGCTTTACTTTAACAACATTTCAATTACACGTTTTCTCATGTATTTTATATTACAGTGATTTTCCCTATCCTGCTATTTTTATGTCAATGTGAGTGATTGAGTCCTGGGGTCACCTGATAGTCATTGGTCAGCAGTCATCACTATCGAATGATACCTATCATTGGAAAGGTTGTACAGTATTGCGAATTAAGCTGTAGGGGACTTATTGGTCCTTCGAGAAGCTGATTATATCAGGGGGCAGTCTATTTATTTATTACATTTGGGTTTTCTGTGGATCCTTGATACCATTCCACACACACATTCCGCTCAAGTCTGCCTGCTTATACTTCATAGACAATAGCAAATTGGTTGCAACATTTTTTTACTGTGTAATCCTTACCAATCCAAGGTCTAGTCCTACATTTATATGGGAGTCTCATAGCCAGCAGTGGAAAAAAACATTAAGATATTCTTTTGATGTTTATTGACGGTTATTTAAAATTTTTGCTCTAGTGGGAGTCAGCTTAAGCTGTAAACTGTACGGCTGAGGGTTTCATTACCAGGTGGAAAAATTAGAATTGGGATGCATTTTATGAATCCAAAATCTGGTTATTTGGATGCTAAATATGAGCTGTGATGGCGATAGGTTTGTTCTCTTTTAAATCTTTTCATTGCCGTTTAGAATGAACGATCCTAATCGATTATTCCATCCCTCTCGAAAATAGACCAATCAGAAAAAGCTTTTTTGACATGTCAACAAATTATTTGTTTTGATTGCTTTATTTTCACGACCGAATGGAAGAATAAGATTGGGAATATTTATTAAAAAATGCTATCAGTCTGGCACTCTTGCTGTTGTAGGCTCTACTCGGAGCTGGAACACGGTTTTCAATATAGTCAGACATCTTGGCACTGCTCAGGGATTTCGTCACTCTTTTTTTTCGATTGATAGCGTTTCGCGTCATTCTGTTTTGAAGGAATGTATCGTTTTTTAATTACGCTTTTCCAGAATAGACATATCTGCTTTTATCTCCCATACCATCCCTAATGTAACGGAAATAAGTTTAGATTAGCTTCCATAAGCATCTTGAAGCGTTGATGGTAAAAGGTGTGAGTTCAAGTTGTTATACACCTAACAGGTAAAATATAAATAAGGTCATTATAATGATGAGTCAGTGTTGCAAACTTTTCATTTTACATTTGACACACATTGCAATGGGTAAAATGTTGATTATGTATTATTTTTTTGTTCTCAGTATTGAGTGTGTCACCAGGCCATGCTTTTACCGTTTAAACATCAATCTATACGTAGAATAACTGTAATTTTGTTCGCGTTTTACGGAAAACAGCTGAACGAATTTTAATATAGATTTTCATATTGAGTTGATAATGTAATATGTATGCAATATTCACTATTGTGTTATGTGCTTATATATATCCAGATTTTTATTACCCTTTTAGTAAAGACACGTAGAAAGTTTCGGTGCATGGCGTACCACTGAGCTCGTCGCCTTATACTGATTGCACTTAATCTGGAACTATATGTCTTAGGGTGAGATATAATGTTGTAATTCAGTTTTAGCGGTTTTTTTATAAGCTACGCTTTACGCACGTTATTCCAAATCCAGTAAGCCTCGTCTTATAAGTACGGTATTGCTTATTTTTATGAGCAAGAGTGACCCTTACAATCGGATGTGTAAACTCATACGTAATTTTTTGCCCAAATATTCTGATCTCCCTTTACTCACCAAGAGGTTGCCATCTAATTATTTCTTTTTTCCCCAGATTGAGCCGTGTCTTGGGGGAAAAGCACCCCGGGCACTACGGTGGCCCCAGATACACCGGCGCCAGCGCCCCAGCCCCCAGGTAATTTTCTTTTTTATTATTCAGTTCTATAGTTAAATATTTTTAGTTGAATGATATGTCCTTGTTGGTAAACTATTTTTGTTATATCTGTATTGTAAGCCGGTACAGCTGTTAGTGATACCCATACTCATTCACTTGGTTCGCAAGATTCTACCTAGGACCCATACTAAAATTGCTGATACCTGACAAATTCTAAGACGAAATACGCCTCATGCCCCCAGAGACGAAACTATCCCATCATATCATGGTACAATGCCGGGTTAGGAAAATTAAGAGATGCGTCCCAGCAAGCGTATCAAGGACCTCTGATGGATGTAATTTCCTCACCAAGCAGATGATAACCCTACGACAATAATATTTGTCAATATAGCTGGTCTAAACTAGTTCATTACAATCTAGTGAGTTATTGTCAATACTCGGAGGGGCAAAGCCCTCGCCTTGGTCCAAGATAACAGTGCAAAACAGGAAGTTGGTTTAATAAACATATTTTCTAATAGGGTTCCAAACGTCAGGTATCGACTATCGACAATCGATGTCGAGTAATCGTTTGTCAGCGAACGCCTTTGTTTTCGCGAATATATTAATATAAAGCTGTTTTCGAAAATAAAACAAGGTGGCACTTCGGTAATGGGTCCTGAGACTGA
The DNA here is from genome assembly GCF_014839805.1 of Manduca sexta. Classification (NCBI taxonomy): domain Eukaryota; kingdom Metazoa; phylum Arthropoda; class Insecta; order Lepidoptera; family Sphingidae; genus Manduca; species Manduca sexta. The sequence goes on along the minus strand of NC_051141.1, from coordinate 318,859 downwards.
TTAGACTAAAACAATGTCACCGAGACGTTTGAACAGAGATCTCAATAATACTATGATTTGCTTAAAATTCAAATAAACATACAGGCTACGAGAAGGATACTTTAATGCTTGATGGCGAAATCAGACAGATTGGTGGCACCTATCCATTCAGACTGTTGCTAATGAAAGAGGTACTATGTAGAAAAGTATAAGTACTCTGAATTATACTTGCATCAATGTTTTTTTTTTAATTATAATATCTGTGATTATTTCCGATCTGGCATTTTTTAAAAAGTTGACTTTATTTTAAAGTATTAAAATCATAACTAAAATCATCGTATCCAAAAACATTAATACAATATCGATTAATATCTGGCATCTATATCGGATATTACTCCTTAAAACATCGATACCTATTCGCTTTCCATATCATTCAAACCCTAATTATGAATAGACTCATTTTACTGTCGCCTCCTGTATTTGTTAACATAATTTAGATGACCTATTTTTTCCTGTTTCTATTGCACCGTATTCTAAAATATCTTTAAGGATCGTTCTCTGTGTTAATCAAAACGACATTTAATCCGTAAACAACGAATGTAGAAACTACAAGTAACTTACTTATAAATACGTTAGTATTTTATTACTTGAACAAGTTATGATGCATATTTTACAAATTAATTTTTGGTCGAGTCACAATTCCCAAGCGGCATGAGCATGTCAAGTCGTTTGAGGTGCGCAATGCAGTTATTAATTAATTTGCAGTATATTCCAAGGTGGCAGACGGTCAACGATTACCATCGGAGACCATTAAACAACCCACCACATAAAGCTATTGAACAGTTCCACTTCAAATTTCTTGCAATTAATGAAATGACGTCGCAATGCGGGGTTACACGCCCTAATCATGCAGAAAAAATCTTTAAATCGGTAAATCTTAATATTAAAATAATTGCAAGGAAGTCTAATATACAAACTTACATGCGCTAGAGGTTTACTTGCATGAGGATGTTTATTTCTCTGTAAATAAAACTAATCAAATCGTAATAAAATATTACAAAATACCCTCAATGACAGTGAAGCTTTTCTATTTCTAAACGAACTATGTATTGATTGAGTTTTTCCAGAAATAACTCGATGTAAAACCGATAGACCTCACCTCTTTATGTAGAATGCCTTACCTTTGCAGTACGACCTACACTAAACACGTTGTATCCACAAGAATATCTGACGTCATTCGCACGTTATGACACTCCCGCTAATAGAAAAAAACGCCCACACGTCGGTAGATCTAGTAAATACATTATGTCATATTGTCATGTTCGTAGTATTATAATTGTTTACAATACAGTGCTCTGGCGGTGTTAAGGCGGTCTTATGGTGGCAGAATCGTGTATTTACCATTACATGGTGGCGGGACTGTGTATTCGCGTGTGCATTGTGAAATGAAGCTATGCGCGTTATGTTGCCCGCGCAAACGGGACCACGTTAAATTTAGTGAGTGATTTTATTTATTTAAAGTAACCATCGCATGGTCTATAAGTGCGGTGTTTTTGTGCACGAGATCTGGTGATACTGGTTTCGTTTCGCGTTTGAAAATTATTGTCGAGATGCCGGGTTGATTTGTTTCTTTTTGTTAGTATTTGGAACGCTCGTTTGTACGTTTCTCGTTGGATGGGGTCGGCAGATACATAAGTACTAAGGATCTTGTTAGCGCGACATACTATGAAGTTACAATTTACACATGTAACTTCAACAATACTTTGCGCATTAATTATAATATTGTCAGCGTAACTACTGAGCAATTTGAGTCGTAAATAAAATATCAGAGGGTGGTGAGCTTAGTTAAATGATTCAGTGAATTTGAATCAGAATGTCTGGGTTGGGTAGTGTAGCCATTAGAGATTTGGGTAGCCCCAGAGCTTACCCTCAGGTGACCTACTTGCTCACCTCTAGTTACACTAAAGAGAAATAAACTGTCGCAAATCGATTTGAATTAATGTTTTCTTCATTCAATTAGCATTCTATTGATTTTACCGATCAAGTCAGATGGAATGTTACCTTTAAGTTTTGTGTCAAACTAATTCCAGTTTAACAACAAAGTCATTGTATCATTGATTTTTTTTAGCACCTACTGATTCTTGACCAGCGGGTAGATAAATTTCATGTTTTTGTGAGTGACTTATCTTCTTTTGGTGGTGAAAGCACACTTACTTACGACTGATTTTAATCTTCGAACTGATCTCGAGACTACGTCAATGAATATAATTTTGAAGCGTGTATATAAAACTTGTGTCTAATCAATTTTCACGATAGATCGGAAAAAACGATTGGGAGCGTGTAGTGAAAAAAGCCGTTAGTACATTTTGTTCTAATTTCGAAGAAAATTTGTAGACGTAAATACTATTTCATTTTTCTGCTAGGCATGGTATGTGGATAAGACGATTAGTATTTGAAAATAACCTTTAAACAACTTTTGAATTATGTATTACTGGCTTGTGGAGAGGTTAATTTCCTATATTCTGATTGGAGAATATTGCCAATATTCTGCCCGACATCCACTACCATACCGCACTATGGCGGCGCGGTTGAGGCTCGTACCCAACAGCGGAATTTTAGATACAGGGCTCATCTTTTTATGACATCACATGGATCGAACATATCAGGCATTGATATACTTGTATTTATATCGTTGCATCTGCGTTACGTAACTCACTGTTTATTTGTAATGGATTCTCAGCGTGCGGTAGTAACTTGGGGAATGTTCGCATTGACAAGTTCCTATGTACGACGGTTGCTTCCGTCCGATGACATTACTCGTGTGTGTTAGCGCACACTTATCGGCCAGTTGTGCTCTGTACTGGTCAATTATGGCCGATTACGATAAACCATACTAATCGGTATTTTTAAACCGATAGCTAGAATGGACCAATTAGTTTAAATCTGTTGGACTTTATTAGTTAATTATTTTCTTTGATTTATGCGTGCTATTCCGCGATTGGGGATTGATATCGGTCGAGACAGAATATTTATATACTTTATAACTGTATGCCGAATTGCCAACCCTCATGGCTAGTAGGTACAGTGTAATCCAAAATGTTCTATCTGTCGACCCGTTACCTCATTGTCGTAAGTCTATAGTAATACAAAAAACCTGTATTATATTTTATAGTTGATAGAATATTAGTATTTATTATCGTGCCCGGGCTTCTCAACTTGAATGAGAACTTATACTGTTCATAGGAATAGATATGTAGCATTATTTGACACGATTTATACTAAGTGCTTTTTATACGTAAGAACATAGTGTTTATGTGTAAACAGTGTTTCCTACTATGTATTTTAACAGAATTAAACAGAAAGCCACTTACAATATGTTAGCTCAACAAAATAACTGCAGACTCAACTATACCACGCCAGACACTTAGTCAAACAACATATTGATTAATTTAAATATTTCCCATGGGAATAAATTACTGGGATAAAATGTAGCCGATATTTCAATCCAGAAGATGATACATCCCTATGCCAAATTTCATCCAAACCTGACTGCATAAAATATTTGCGCTAAAGATATGGGGCGATCAGGTTGCGCAAACCTTAACCACCGGGGACCGCTTATTGCTCCGGCACCAGGTGCAGTCTGTAAACATTGTTATGTTCCGGTTTTAAATACACTGTAGCTAGTATAATTGCTGGACTATATGAGACTTATGACTAATGTTTTAATGAGCGCAGTGTAGTGGTACGTAATGATTAGTGATACAAAGTTCTGAAGCCTCTGTTTATAGGCAGTAGTGATGCTTGCCATCACGCGGGCTACTTGCTTTGCGCTTGTAAATTTATTCCAAATTCAAATATTGATAATATAATTGTCTAACTAATTCATTGAAATTAAATAAATAATTTTTCGTTCATTTACTAATAACCTTTGAGGTGATTAATTTCTTGGACGAAAAGTCTGCTTGAAACTTTAAACGGCGAAAAGGGGGGCGGGTGGAGGTGTGAGCTCAACGTCATCGAAGATGCAATCTTTGCCAAAAATCCACGTAACGCGAGGGTGAATCTCTGAACGGATTGAATCATAGTTTTAGACGGAATATTACCGCGTGCTATCTGCTGCACTTATGATCCCGTGTTCTACAATACGTTCAATTACGTTTTGATTTCTCTTACCACCTTTAAACACATACAGATGTTACATCAGACAATTACGCAGTTGTGTAAGGTTGTTTATGCCGGAGATCTGTTGTGGTGTCAGTTCTGTCTCGTTGCACTTGGTGTAATAAAGCGTCGCCGTGAACATTGAGAGTCTCCAATCGCGTATCATCAGATAGAGGCCTAACAACCACTTCAGTCACCCGCGTTAACGAACAATCGATGACGTCAAACGGCGTCAATTGATACGTGATTGTGGAGAGCACTGCGGTTGTCACTCCTTTATATGACAGTGGAGTCAGGAGTGCGGTGGTGTTCAGTGGCATTAATACATACTGATCGGAGTAATGCACAGCTTAATACTTTGTCTGTAGCATGTTGCGCGTGAGTTCTTTATGTGGGAGCTAAGAGAGGATTCCTTAAAATGTGGTATGAATGTTCGTGTGGAAGTTCGTAATGAGTTATGGTATGGTGTTGTTTTTTTTTTTTAGTATTTCATATGGGTACTCACAGTGCATTCAATTAGTTCTTGTAAGGAAGATTCGTACATTGACACAGTTATTTACGTCATTGATTCTTTTAACTTTAAAACTGTTCTTAACATAATGCAAATCCCTTTACTTCCGCAGCATTTGGTTAAACATCATTGATGTTTTATTTGTATTCATAAGTCACGACCTACAATGACCCAGACAATAAAGCATTTTAATAGATTCTTAATTCGCCAATAGTTAGGTATTGCCTGGTCGGTCTAGTCGCGAAATATATGGCCTTTAAACTGTGAGGTTCTTAGGTAACCAGAAGCGGCAGTGTAATCGTGTTTTTATTTAAAATCACTACTATGTCATCCTAGTTTCATATTTGTGCCTGATATGAATGGGCTACTTTAAAGTTGTGGATTGCATGTAAGCTCTCTGAAGTGTTGGTGCACTGTAAAAATGCGAGTGAGTGTTTATGTTTGAAGATAGAACAATTCCTAGTCGATACTTTGTTGTCAAGAATCAGTATGTCTTATTACGTCACAGAAAAATCATTGCATGGCGCAGTTTAGCGACATTAATATTTGGCTGACCTCGTATTGCTAAGACCTGGTTTACACTAATTTCCTTGTCGATAGATGCGAGAATTTAGGGAACTTACGTGAACGAGAAATCGTGCGCTACTCTTCGTATTTCAAATATTATGGTTAACATAAATTATTCTGAAGTAAGAAACTGTAAACAGTAGTTTATTTTGAAATGTTTAATCTCTGCAGACTAGTCAATTTCTACGAATACAATTGAAACAATATAATAACTGTTTGCATTTTGTTTTTCCTTCCCTGAATATGCAATATTTGCCAAGTGTCGTGCGTCGCTCGTCGGTTGGACATTATGTTCTTGTTTATCGTCAAACCAACTAGTTGTTCTGATCTTCACTGATATGAAAGGCGTTGTACTAGTTTGATTACTGGGCCTATTATGAGATTGAACATTTTAGGCCAGATAGTCGCATTACAGCAGTGGCAAAAGGTGAAATTTTCCGAAAGGGAACCCGAAACAACTTATAGATGCTAGTAATGTGCATAAATGCGGTCTGGAAATTATTCTAATGATAATTAGATTTTACATAAATTACGAAAACGAATCCGTCAGAAATCGGGTCATATGGACCCTTCGCCACTGCAATTCTATTAAAATTGTTCATTTGCACTAGAGATTATCATCACCCGATTACCTACGAATTGCATCATTAAGTTGCATAAAAGGAAACAGTTGCTAAGACAGCTGGCTGCGACGTCGCAAACGCGAGATTTTTGTTCTAATAAGTCGCACGGGATATTGCGCTTTTGTAAACCAGGCTTTAGCCATATTCGGTGATCGAAGCAAGGCCATCGGTATATTAGCAATCATTTACCATTATTTAACAGTTGTTCAAACATTGGCCGAAGTTTGGACCAATGACATCACTCCGTAGTGTGTGCCAAATGTTTGGTGGGTGACTAGTGTATTGCACGGATTTGCTCGGTTGTCGCTATGTTTAGTTCCACGCTGCATTTCTTCCACAAGAGGGGAAAGGGTGAGTGACGTAACATGTTTTTTTTGCATGCAGTAATAACAATGGGGCCGATGATAGGTGCAGTGTTGTCCATATCGACAAACGAGAGACGTTCTGTCGCTCGACAGTCAAGAGAACAATGCCAACCTGTGTTATTAAATGTACACTAAATAGCCATTATTATATTCAATTCAACGTCTTTACTATTTGTATGTATTTAGAATAGTTACAAAAACAATAATTGTTAAACTTAATTAAAAAAAAAATCTACTTAATAAAAAAAGAAAATAGTTTCAATTTATTTTATATTTTTAATATTTCTTTTCCGTATGTAAAATGTGAGTCAAGTAATTTATGTTTGTTGACGTAATGTTTATATTAATTTGTGACCGCGTTGATTTATTGCTACGTCGGTTATAAATTGATATGATTGCTTTGTTTTATCTTAGCATTTAAGTATGACACATTTGAGTAATAAACTTTGTGTATATCTGATATTGACGTGGGGGATAGACTGAGCAAAATCTTCCTATAATTTACAAAGCTATAGAAAGAGACGAAGCGACTGTGCGGGCAATATCTGACTCTTTTCTGTTTGATGTTCTGGCAAATACATTGTACAAACTCTGTGTCGCTAAATTTTTATCTCGTATTTACTTGATACGAAAGAATGGAAAATCTATTATTTAAAGTTGCTGAAAGTACAATGCAGTGTTATGGATAGTGTGCATTTGCAATCATCGACAAGGAAATATCGGTAATTATTATAAGAAAGAGACCTTCAATTTGCGAATATTTTGCTGTGACGGTCTAATTTTCCTCAAGCTTTCATTGAAGACGTGTAGACAGCGCATCGCGGTATGGGCCGGGGTATAATTTGTAAGCGTACGAATCGAATGTGGCTTCTACTCGCGCATTCACTTGCATCAAAGTCCTTCCGTCTTCGAGATTTAAAAATGACCTTTATTATAATCAAATAATTACTATACTTGCTTGCCCTATTGAATCAATATGCTAAAAATAATTTCGGAACCATTCAAACTATTGTTACGTAATAGGAATAGTGGACACTAGTAATAACAGCCAGAACTCCATGTTACGTTTACAAATGTCATTGAACTGCACTCGCATCATAACATTAATCCTACAATGTTAAGTAATAGGGGACCGGACAAATTTTCAGAAGGCGTTTTAAATTGATCATTGTGGATATAAATAGCCAAGAAAAATAGTATTTTGCACAAATAAAGCTTAAAAAGTACATAAAACCATGCCTAAATGTTAAATACCTATAATTCCCGCGCAAACGCTACATTATGTCATTTCGTCTCGTGTGACGTCATACGTGGATAAAGCAACTTGACAAGTCTTGTCATTTGAACAGTGATTCAATAATGCCAGATTAGGGTTATTTACCCTAGATTTAGGGTAAAACTGAATCAGCAGGGTATTTTTTTTTATGGTAATTTTTGGGGTAATTCTACGAGTTAAGGTATCAAAGCTATTGTTTCACGGTATTGTAATAAATATTGAGCTTAGAGAAAGATGTTTCCTACAAAATTGTAGGCCATGAAACAATTATAATTTTTATTCAATACAATTTTCGTGTACAGCTAGTTGTTCCTAATAAAATGAGATAATTAAATTAATAATTATTGTAGTGGAAGTGAAGAAAGAAGTGGCGTCTGCATAGATAAGGATATAGAAAAAAGTACGGAATTATTTATGATTGGTTTAAGGGTAAAATTTTAAATTCCAAATAATCCTGGGGTAAAGAGAAATTATGATCTGGCAACACTGCATAGACCGTGTTAATCTCAGGCAATCTCAGGTTACTGTGTAACAACCAGAATTCTATATAAATAAATATTCTATTCCATATCATGTGGCAGCTAAAACATAAATAAATACATCTCATAACCATAACCTCCTGGGTGTACAAATGATTTAATTAATTGAAATATTCATCGATTTATTTTAAACCGAAACACTATTTTTTATTTACTTATATCAAAGTGATCCTCACAGAACTAAATCGGTGAGTCTGCAGACATTCCGTCGTAGGTTCGTCTTGCTAACTGCAACCACTTTATTCGTATATCTGCTTTTCGTGGTACATCAATAAATAATTTGTTTGGTAAAGATATAGAAGTATTATTACATTCAGGTACGACGCACCAACGATATTTTTTGCGGTCTATTATGATTAACGATTAAACAATCTGTAAACGGTAAGCTGGAAGATAGTAACAACGTCCCGTATAAATTAATATAAATTATTAGAGCAGTTCTGTGTCAAAAAACACCTTTAAAGCATTAAAATAACACAACGCGGTATGACATCCAGATGACGTCTGTTTGTTTACATTTTACCCACGTGTGACGTCATGCGCCGTGATTGGTGTTTCATTTGCCGTAAAGAATAGACTAAAAATATTATAATTATTGTATTTTATTTATTGATTTAAAAATACAAATCACAATTCTTTTACAAAACCAAATATGAGATAATATTTTTAATATTACAAACTTTACTTTAAACTGAATTTCAGATTTTTTGGTAATACCTGTCCGGTCCCCTATTACCCTAGCAACAGAGTACAGTACACTATCTATACTTATACGAAACATTTACTACTAAGTATGCCGGCTTATGTCAATATCAAACGCTATGACAGACATAATTGTGGTATTAGTACCTGTAGTTAAGTGACATGGCGCGGTTATTGCACGCTCGGTTTGAGTGAAAAGCTATAGTTTTGTTACTGTTTTGTCATTATGGCCACTCGCATGTGTCAATAAAGGCTCGTTCACATGGTGCTTGTAGTGATTAAGAGCTTGTACACACGACGTTTTTCAAACGCCAAAGCGTTTTTGATATCGTGTTCTCTACGCGTCCTCAGTGAATACAATTCTTGACTTATGTTGCATGAGTCATTTTGTTTCCAACGTATGCAAGGTGTGATCAATGGCACGACGTATAAATAAAATAAAATGCATATCATTATACATACAACATAAGCTGTGTAGTTTATGGTAAGCACCGGTGCAATTAGTACAGCCATAGTTCGCTGACATTTATGTTACAAGAACGAGCTCTTTTTTATTCGCAATAGAGTTATAAATTATATCTTAATTCTTTTTAATGACCGACTCCGCACAATAACATTGTGATGCTGTTGCTGACTTACGTCAAGAATGCTATTCAGCATTGTCTGAATGCCCTAAGACGCAAGTATAATAGGCTTCCTGCCGTCATAATTCTTGTACAGAGCAGGGTAAGTGCCGTGACCTTGCGACGCTAGAAGCCTTCCAATGACAATACGCTCGCCGAGCGTGACGCGAACTCGACAAAGATATCACGGGCGTGTAAAATGGAGTTCACACTAGCGGGCTGAGTCGCACGATTCTGGCCTCTAGTGGTCTGTCGTAGAAGAGTTCTCGCCGGCATGGCAGTGTGAACTGTTGTGTGATTTGTTGTATTGAGATACAACAATATTAGCCAATCACAACGGCCCTATGGCTACACAATGCGAAGGCTGCCATGTAGTTAGCACTGAGAAACAGACTTGTTACCGCAGCTTTACTCCGTCCTTAGATAAAAAACGTTTATGAATAAGGGGGTAAGAAAATAATCTAAAGCACGTCGCTTCTTCGTGGGCGGTGAGACAGAGATCCCTAGTTTGTGTGGGTATCTAGAAACTAAATTTATTTTATACTATTAACAACTTCTTTTTTACTCCTGCTGTCACTGCTATTTAGCATTAGCATTAGTCGCGCTATTTATTGTCCAGTGAGTAGTAACTCTTACAGACGTGTGAAAGTCGGCCCATTGTGAGGTGTATACCTATGACATTTGTCTCTATTGTACGTTTTTTTTTACAGTTAGACGGTAAAAAAGTTTTCATTATTCCCGTTGCAATGTTTTATTTACGAAAAATAGGAATATGTACCTTTGTAGTGCGCCGACATTTTCCCAATGCAGGAAATGTATCGTTTGAATAGATTTTTTATTTCACAACAAAAAGTATAATATTGGTAGTGGATTTTTTAAGTTACTGCGGCAGAGACGAGGTCAAACCAGATTCGAATTTAAACCTAGGTGGTGGGTATCTCATATACAAAAGTCCGTCTAAGTTTCACCGATTGTAAACTTTGCACTTAACAATCATTGCGCAGGCGCTGTTGCGTTGATACTTTGAAGGGCATTGTAGCTATTGTAATTACTGGGTTTAAGATTGAGTATCTTAAGACTCAGGGTGTTAAGAGCATTCGACCGTTACCGTCAGACCTCTAAAACGGAACATAACAGACCTCGTGGAAATGGACCAATCAAAATAAAGTTTAATGTTGAATCTCGACGATCACATATTTATTTTAATTAGCTTATTTATGGGATAGATATCGATAGTTTTAGGCTGTATGAAAATTGTAAGTACAAGATCCCATAATTATACCATTTAGCAAGACGTGAGCTGTTTCCAAAATTGACAAATATGATACACGATAAATCCTATTATTAAGGTTTTAATAAATCTACAATATTTATATTCCATTCGATACAACCAATGAATATTCAGTACGTTATTAATCAACGCCGCGCCGGTTTTTATTTGCACCGTCAAAACAAACACAACCGCTTTGGTTATTGTTTACGAGATATTTTCGATTGTTTCTAACTTTATTTGTTTATACGCGCGTATTGTTTTTTGTTCTCGTTTTCTTTCGATCGTATGCGTCATATCTTTAATTGTTTCGGGAATATGTACCGACATTTCCTGCGCCTTTGTCTGGTCATTTGATGAAGGTGTTTTTGTTAAGCGTGCATTAGCTGTCAAAACAAGACAACTGGACGACTTTATATTGTCCTATTTATTATTATGATCTCCAGAAATAACTAGAGTCCAGAATGTCAGATGTACAGGTTTTTTTTATTCGGACTTGGCAGACCTCCCTACAACTGATGGTAAGCGGAGTTGTGCTCCAGAAAGTATCGACTATAAAGACGGTAGATGACAATTTTTATACATTTATAAAAAAAGTATGCCATCCAAAATCTAACGGCAAAGAATTTTCAAAATCCACCCTCTAATAAATATGTTATAAAGCTTTGGAATTTGGTGAAAGAGATAGATGTCAAATAACAGTAATAGCAAACTGTGACGTCACCATTCATAACGCTGCATGCGTGAAAAAGAGATGGCGCGATAATCTCACCACGCCCTTTTGTTCATAATTTTTGTTCATAATTTGTAATATTTTAAATATTATGTGTAACTACTAATTTTGATGTTAATTTCACAGAAGAATATCTTTTTCTTATTAATTTCTCTAACATATAAAATAATGTGGAAAAGCAAAAAGGAAACTACCCTAGTGTAAACAGGGAAACGGAGGAACTGATTTTGATTGACTATTAGACGCTTACAGTGCTTCCCCCGTACCTATCTTTTCGCAAAAACACGTGTAATATAGCATCATTAAAATTTTCACATCGCTAAAATTCAGCGAACAGCCCTTCTACCGTCTAATTTGTATAAAAATTAACGAAATTCGCTTCATCGGGTCGACACGTCGCAATTTAATTAGGTGTTATGACTCAGTCTATTGCTTCCAATCGATAATGTCTACGTTTTTGATAGTCTGGATGTAGCGAGGTACAGGATGGTCTGCGCCCTTAATTGCCTATTTTCTCCAGACTAGACATTGAGGGAGAGATTGACTGAGGGATGCTGGATAGGTGAAAATTTATTTCGATGTTGGAGGATGAGTGGGTAAAATCAATGTATTGCGAGAAGTTTTTATTGATTAAATATAACATCGCAGTTAAGTACTAAAGCTATATTATATACTAGGTTTTGCCTGCGGCTCCGCCCGCGGGTTATAAAATTTTTCAGGCTAAAGTTTTCCGTTATAAAAGTAGTTGTTTCCCGGGAGCCTATGTTCTTCCCAGGGTCTCAAACTGTCTCCATACCAAATTTCATCTTAATACGTTGGGTAGTTTTTGAGTTTAACACGTTCAGGTAGACAGATGCAGCGGGGGACTTTGTTTTATAATATATTTTTTATAACTTTTAAAGTGGAACAATCCCGTCATACATCATTGTTGCATAACTTTAACCGTTTACGCAGCGCAGGCAACGGAAGCTCTCAAAACTTATAATTTTCCCCGTTTTTGCAACATGTTTCATTACTGCTCCGCTCCTATTGGTCATAGCGTGATGATATATAGCCTATAGCACTCCAGAAACAAAGGGCTATCCAACACAAAAATATTTTTTCAGTTCAAACCGGTAGTTCCTGAGATTAGCCATTACTGCTCCGCTCCTATTGGTCATAGCGTGATGATATATAACTTTGAGCACTCCACAAACAAAGGACTATTCAACCCAAAAATAATTTTTCACTTCGAATCGGTAGTTTCTGAGATTAGCCATTACTGCTCCGCTCCTATTAAATATAGCGTGATGATATATAGCCTATAGCACTCCACGAACAAAGGGCTATCCAACGCAAAAATAATTTTTCAGTTTGGACCGGTAGTTCCTGAGATTAGCCATTACTGCTCCGCTCCTATTGGGTATAGCGTGATGATATATAGCCTATAGCACTCCACGAACAAAGGGCTATCAAACACAAAAAGAATTTTTCAGTTTGGACCGGTAGTTCCTGAGATTAGCCATTACTGCTCCGCTCCTATTGGGTATAGCGTGATGATATATAGCCTATAGCACACAACGAACAAAGGGCTATCCAACGCAAAAAGAATTTTTCAGTTTGGGCCGGTATTTCCTGAGATTAGCCATTACTGCTCCGCTCCTATTGGGTATAGCGTGATGATATATAGCCTATAGCACTCCACGAACAAAGGGCTATCCAACGCAAAAAGAATTTTTCGGTTCGGACCGGTAGTTCCTAAGATTAGCGCGTTCAAACAAACAAACAAACAAACAAACAAACAAACAAACTCTTCAGCTTTATATAATAGTATAGATAATAAAAATTGTGCTATACTATAGACAAGCAGCGGAAATGATTCATATCTGCTTTTATAGCCTTGTCGAAATACCAATAATAATTGTGTAGAGTCAAAGGGTATTGGGCTCTTATGCCATGCCACTTATCACGTCCAGGAACTAGTTTTCTAGGATAAAAAGGCTATAATTATGTTCCAAGATTTGGCCAATTAGCGTTAGTTAATTTTGGCGTTTATAAAATACACCCCATTCCACACATCTAAATTTTATTCAGACATATCAGGTTTTGACATGCATTTATAATATTGGTAGTTTGCGTCCTATTTTTTGGTGAATTAGTCACTGATTAGCAATTTACGAGGCAATCTAAGGATAATTACCATATCTAGTCATTTTGCCGTAGTAAGATATTTTTTTATTGCTTTGAATGACGAGACCAGCTTGCCGTTCGTCTGATGGTAAGCTATACGACCGCCCGATAACAGTAAAAACACCATCCAAGGTGTTACAACTTGAATTACAAAGTATTGTTTGATATTCCACTGTGATCGCCATCCTGAGACATAAGATGTTAAGTCTTATTATGCCAAAAGTTACAATGGCTACAATGTAAGCTTAAGTAATTCATTTGATATGTCTGTTTGTTTGCTGCAGGGGTGCTGGAGATGACTGGCACCGATAATATACGGTTTAGCGGACATACGCTGGACAAGGCCACCAAGGCCAAGGTCACGCTAGAGAACTTCTACACAAACCTCATCAGTCAGCATTATGAAAGGAAACAGAGGTTAGTACATCACCGACCTCTTTATCTCCAGCTATTTTCCTTTAGAACCAAGTACATAAAACTAAAATAAAATTTTGAAATAGTCTGGTACGGGATATAGTTTACGATAAATAAAGTGATATGATACAATATAAAATTAATATTCAGGTATAACCTTTTCGTCTTGGAAATACAAATAAAGTCATGAGAAGTGTTCAAAAACTAAAGAGTGACAATAAATTGAAGAGGGTTGGATTGGCTAATTTATACAGCGTAACAATGAGACTGTACATATATTTTCAGACTGGAGAAACTTGAGGAGTCGCTCAAGGACGAGAGCCTGACGGAGAGTCAGAAGCAGGAGAAGCGGCAACAGCATGCGCAGAAAGAGACGGAGTTCCTCCGCCTCAAGCGTTCCAGGCTCGGCGTCGAGGACTTCGAACCGCTCAAGGTAATCACCAAGATGAGTAGTATCCTCACTCCAACTCCACATCATCCTCGGTGTGCTCATGTATTCAAAGAGTCAATTTTAAGAGTCACATTGCTTTCATCATTTTTTTTTCAAATTAATTGCCGTAATGTAAATTCTCCGAGAAGTTACAGATTCATCTTCACTCAATTTGGGAATCAATATTAATATACTGTATCCCAGTATGGTTATCTAATTTTAATACCACATAGATTTGGGAAGAGCACAATACAATTGTAAAAGTAATGCATAAAAGATCATTCAGATACCTCTCTACGAAGATGCGAAAATCTTTGTCGTCCTGTTGGAACCGGGTATACACAGGCTGATACCGGAACGCGACACACTCGACAGTAATCGTAGTCTTTTTACAACATTGTAACAGTAGCCAGAGTAACTACTGGACATGTACTTAACATCTCAAGTCTCACGATGACGAGCGCAGTGGAATACCAAATAATACTTTGTAATTCAAGGTGTTGAATTGTGTTTCTAGTGTATATCGGCGATCGTATCACTTACCATCAGGCGAAAGGCAAGCTGGTCTCATCGTTCAAAGCAAAATAAAAACTAAACTAGTTTCGTTCTAACAGTGTCTCTAAATATGTTACAGGTGATAGGCAGAGGTGCGTTCGGCGAGGTGCGGCTTGTGCAGAAAAAGGACACCGGACATGTGTACGCCATGAAAATACTCAGGAAAGCAGACATGCTTGAGAAGGAACAGGTGCAGATGGATTTATTAATGTGTTTGTTTCTGAGATAATATTGTATTAAAAAAGTTTTTTCTCAATCACATCTGAGATCCGAGTAGGTGATGGTAAAGATCCCAGAGGTGTAAAAACTAAAAAAAAACTATAAATGCTGCCGAGTATACAAAATAAGAGCCTCTTGAACTTAACATAGGAAACCATTTTCAGGACTTTATAGTAACAACATTGTAGTCAGCACAATACTGACTATCATGATACTAAAACAAGCTTGTCTACCCTGAATAGGTTAAGAAAATTAAAACACTGCCAACCCTGATTTCCAGGTAGCACACGTCCGAGCCGAGAGAGACATCCTCGTGGAAGCGGACCATCAGTGGGTGGTGAAGATGTACTACAGCTTCCAGGACCCCATGAACCTGTACCTGATCATGGAGTTCCTTCCCGGGGGTGACATGATGACCCTGCTCATGAAGAAGGACACGCTCAGCGAGGAGTGCGCGCAGTTCTACGTCGCTGAGACGGCGTTGGCTATAGATAGTATACACAAACTTGGCTTCATTCACAGGTGATATTATTATATAATATAGTCAGGCTGAATTTGATGATAGTTAGGAGTGTAACAGACCAATGAGTTGAAGGTGTAGGTCCACAACACAAGACATACAACTCTGACTTTGCATATCAATTATTATTGACTATAATGGTGAAGGAAACATCGTGAAGAACTGAAATAGTTGAGAATTCTTCAAAGAGAATTTTGATAATATGTGAAGTCTGCAAATCTGCATTAGGTCAGTGTGGTAAACTAAGGCCTAAAATCTTCAAAAAAGTAGTAGAAGACGCCTGCGTCTAGTAGCGGAACAATATTCAATACATGACAGGTAGTTCATTTATAACCCGCCCTTGGTCAGTGTGGTGAAATAAGGTCTAAACCATTTCAGTAGTACAATGGGCTTGTGCCTAAAATTAGGACGGTGTACAATAAGCAGCTGTATTATTTTTGTTATGGGTCACAATATGATGTTAAGAAATCGCTCATGAACATGCTTAAAAGAGTAATTTAGAGTCGTTCAGATGTATTTTTCATCATAAAAACTCTGAGCTATCATGTTGATCTGTAATGAAATGATTTATTTGAATCTGTAAAATGGTATAAATTATTTAGATTATGTCAATATGAAATCTAACACCAGTTCGGAAAGCAGTTCTCACCAGAGAAGAAAGGTAGACAATGGTGACAGCTTGGACACACCATTTAATTAATGCTGTTCACAAATATATTAACAGTACATTCCTACTACTTTTGTGTTTTAGTCGTTTTATTATATCCAATTGTAATATAAAAATAGAGTACATATTTGCATGTTTTCGTCTGCAGAGACATAAAGCCAGATAACCTGCTTCTGGATGCGCGTGGGCACATAAAGCTGAGCGACTTCGGCCTCTGCACGGGCCTGAAGAAGAGCCACCGCACAGACTTCTACCGGGACCTTTCGCGCGCTACTCCCTCAGATTTCAGTAAGTATACAGATATAAAAATTGTATTATTATAATTATAAATATATATATATATATATATACCTACTTATACAAACATACATACCTACTTTATCCCTAAAGGTGTAGCCAGAGGTGTAAAATATTTGTGACATCCAATTGTAACCCTAGATATTGTGTACTAGGTTAAAGATTACATAATATCAAAAACAGACACGCCTCGTAAGCCGGTGTTTTTAAGTTTGATGTTTGTGATTGATCGAGAAATCAATACATCAGTTACTTAATCACAATAAAACGACACGGATTTTTTTTTTTTTTTTGTCACACATTAAGCACAGAAATCTTTAATATCGTACATATAAACCAAACCTTATACTATGATGATAACATACCACCGGCCTGTTCAGGCACTCTATTTAACTTCCCAGTCTCGACATCGTCGTCGGCGATGGACTCCAAACGTCGTGCCGAGTCTTGGAAACGGAACAGACGGGCGCTCGCGTACTCCACCGTCGGCACGCCGGACTACATCGCCCCCGAAGTGTTCCTGCAGACGGGCTACGGGCCGGCCGCTGATTGGTGGAGCCTCGGTGTTATTATGTGAGTACGATCGGCATGTTTGTTGCGATGCGATTTTTTTTTTGTTGCCTTTTTAATGCTTTAAATATTGATATAAATGTGGTTCGCGAATAGAGTAATTCATTATTAATGTATATTTGCAAAGCGTTGTAGTTAATAATTAATATTTATTGGTCACTCCGAAATAAGAGCATTAGCGAATTATTATTTGTATTTTCTTGTGCATATAATGCAGCGAACATGGTCCAAGTGTAGCGAATTTTGGGTTCATGGAAATACTTTTATAGCCCTAGCTCTCTTCACCTGCACGTAATATTGCACAAACGATATTCTTGTGCTCTATCAACCCATAAATGTCTTGATAGTGTGTGTTATCGTTCAAACATCCTTAAACATGACATGTTAGAGTCCTACAGTCTTACTGATATAACTGTGAATATTTGTGATAATGTTAGGATGTTGTTCGATGTAAACCAGCTGATCGAATTTGGACAAAAGTTGGTACACGGGGAGACCATGACCTGGATTAACTCATAGGCTACTTTTTGTCCAGGTCAGTTGCTACCATGGGACATAATGGATTGTTTAATTAGTATTGAAATAGTTGGTTGTGTTGTTATAAGATGGCACGAAAAATCGCTAATATATTTTAGGTATTTTCCAACGGGGCTTTTCACGCAGGGGAAGCCGCGAGCAACACCTAGTATGAATTATAAATAAAATATATTTCTGTGGTTGACGTTCTGATCATTGGCTTCAAGCACTAGAATAATATCTAGGGCTGAACCGTCGATATTCCTGATAAAGGGCGCAAAAGCTGGATGCAGACTACTCCCAATAGGTCAGTAGATATCTTTAGGGACAGTCTAAATCCAGCATAGGATACCCTGTGGCTATGATCATGATGATGGTAGTGATGATTGGACTCTTGTATATAAAACTTATTTGTCAAGATTTATTACATACGGGTTGAACCAAATGCACCTATGTTCGGACTTAAGGGCAGACAGCTCTATGATGATAGTGATGATTGGACGTTGTATAATGATCCTATTTCTCAAGGTCTATAACATGCAGGTAGACCGAATGAACTTGTATTTGGAACCTGAGGTTTGACAGCATTGTGCTTTTAATTTGACCGATCATAATGGTTATGACAATGCTAAACTGTATGAGGTTTTGTAAATGTGCTTTAACACAATTAATTGGTTTTGAAAAGTAATAAATTATAGTTTTACTTAATATAATAAAATGCTTAAAATAATCAAAACATTTTAAGGAATTTGATTAAAAAAGAACTTTGTTAATATTTGGTTTAATTGAAAAGTCATATAGCAGCCTTCTATTAGTTTTGTTATGCAACTGCGACGCCTAGCTGCCATCAGTGTTTATATTATTTCAATTTAAAGCTCATATTTTATTTTATTTTGCCTGTTTTTGTTCACATGTTAAGTACGAAGCGAAAAACTACAAATGTTCTAAATTTTTATTTTATTTGCGCATGCAATTGTTGCGAATTATACAAGGCTGTTACATAAAAATTATCAATGCGAAGGTTTGTTAAATCTTTGTATATTAATAGTAATAAACTCAGAAACCACTTAACCCTTTTGGATGAAATTTTTACCCAGCTAGATCATGTCCTGAATATGGTATACCCTATATCCGTAGATATAGTAAATTTTTACTTGAAAAAGTCCACAGTAAGATTTTTTTTTGGAAACTCTTATAATCGGGCGATGCTGTACAGCCATATAATGTTATATCAAAATACAGGATATTTGCTGACAGTGAATTTTCCTTGAAACTAATTAAAAACATTATCTTATTCAATAATTTAAAAAAAAAGCAAAAACGCCTTTGTAAATGGTTGAATTTGAACAAAATACTTGCAAACTGCTCAATGACAGAAATAGATATCATGATGACCTTGGACTACTAAAACCACTCAACCCAACCATGATTTCATTGCAATACCACAGTTATTTGTTAATCACATAGCCAACAACTTATAAATTGGTGCTTATTCTCTTTAAGTAGTATACATATTTTGATCGTATTGTTTTTACATATTTAGCTCTAACTGTTAACATATCTGAATTTATAAATGAATAAAATATCTGTCTGTATATCATCATGACACCATTGTTCGCAGGTATGAGATGCTGATAGGTTACCCGCCATTCTGCTCGGAGTCACCGCAGGAGACGTACAGGAAGGTGATGTCTTGGAGGGAGTCTCTCACCTTCCCGCCAGAGATACCCATCAGCGAGGAGGCTAGGGAGACCATTCTGCGCTTCTGTTCAGAACCAGATCGCAGGTAAGTGGTAAAGAGTGAAACACAAACACGCCATCATCTTCGAAGAGTCAGTCAGGTGCAAAAGAGGCTATGTATTTTTTGCCATGGGTTCCGTTCTACTGTGTTAAAGTCGAGTCATCATCGCCATATTGACTAAATATTCAAGACTAGAGGGTGATGAGCAGAAAAAGCATATATCACTTCTCCTCCACTTGACCTCAGAGTTATGTCGTAACGCACGAGAAACACATATACGCCACTGACGCAATGTGATAAAAACCAAGCCATACCGGGTACATAATCCAGACTCCAGGCTGATAATGAGCAGAATAACTCTATATAAATTTGTCTCCAATTGACTCCAGAGCGGTGTTGTACCAAGCGAGTACTATTACTCGTTCTATAACTAAGCCAGCGATGGCTTGGTTTTAGTCACAAAGGTCTGAACTCTGATTGTTATACTAAAGCGGGCTGAGCTTGTAATGAATGCTGAGTTAACTTTATTCTGGTGAATTATCGCAATAGATCTGATAGTACTATGATGCAGCCTTAAAACAAGGGCCGATGACATAGGCTGTGTCCATTGACGGTTGCTAAAATTATGTCAGATTATTTTTGCTGACCTTGTTTCACCGGAATAAATTGCTACGGTGGCGTTTTGATCATAACTTTAGTACTTGTACCAATATTAAGGAGGACACAAATAATAAGTAATGCTATAGAATTTTATTGATCATGGGAAAAGCTTTTCATATAATTATTACTCGTGACCCTTTGGAGCTCAACAACGAGGCTATCCCTTATATTCCACGTATACCGACTCCGGCAATCAATGTACTGGTTTTAGGGGAACTTCCCCATCAAGTACATGGCACGATTCTGGGCATTCATAAATTGTATGCTATATCTGTAAGATGTATGTGTGATGGAACGTTAGTGAGTGAGTAAGAGAGACCTATGCGCGAGAGTGAGACAGTGTGCGTTTGCGCGAGGTTGATGACACATTGTTTCACAGGATCGGTAGAATGTATTTGTAGTCTTGAGTAAAATTATAATATAATGCATTTCCACACGGGCGCCGGCCATAACGGTGATAGACGCGGCCTATGGAATAACAAAATTTCGCGGCGAAATGTCGAACGTACACTTTATCCAAATGGAGAACCGACATCGGAGACAACGTGGAGGTTTTTGGATGGAACGCGTATCAGAAGTTAGTTATTGCTCGCCGATCACTTATTGGAACTGCGCAGATATAGCTTTGGTCCGAGGTGTTTTAAAGTTTTGAAGATTGAAAAATGTTCTCAAGGAATTTCCAAACTCTAAATTCTAAAAAAATGAATGGGATGATGGCAAGTCGCTGAAAAAGGGATGACGATACATTTTATCACATGTTCGCCGTGAGAGTTGGGCAAGAGAGCTAAACTTCCAGAGTACGTCGCCATACAATACAATATAGACAGCATACCTGACTACGAGAGTAATAATGCGATATTGAACTGCATCTCAATGTATGCCACGTTAAAGGAATATCTCGCTATTTATGAGAATGAAATCAAAGATGAATAAAACCAATATGGGCATGAGTGTTAGTACGAGTAAAAAAAGTCGCTTCCTATAAGCAGAACACGACAGCATCCGGTCCGAAGAAGTCCGTTATAGGTTGTGTTATAACATAAGTGTGGTGACAAATATCACATGTCTAATCAGTGCCCAAACGGCGTAAAATGTTTTAAGTTGGGTCATACAAGTAAATCGTGTAGTTAGAAAGTAGCCGTGCGTCGGAACCGTTCACAAAAAATGTTTGTGAAACCGGGACATTCATTGTGTGTAACCGACAAGGTTGACAGTAGCGACACCTTTCGAGCTTCAACCGAACCGGACGGACTGGATCAATCAACCGCGGATCGCTATAGTTGTCAAAATCATTTTGACATTTTTCACTCATTAAATTAAATATTATGAAAATTGATATTCCGGTTTGTCAGCATCCTAGAAGATTAGCTATTAAAGAAGAATTAGTTCAGCATCAAATTAATGAGTGGTAGGAAAAAGGAATGATTACGCCCAGGCATTCAGAGTATGCCAGCCCTTTAGCAGTAGTTGGAAACAAAGATGGTAGCTATAGAGTTTGTGTATATTTTAGAGAAATAAACCAAAAGATAGTCAAGGATGGATTTCCATTGCGTGTTATAAACAATCACATAGATAAACTTTGCAAGTCTAGAATATATAATACATTTGTTTTAAAATGAGATTCTCCACTTACCAGTGGACAAGGACTCGGTGAAATAAACTACTTTTGTAACCAGTATTCCAGAAAGACAATATGAGTTATGAGAGCACCTTTTGGGCTGTCAATCTGTCCTAAGTTCTTTAATAGGTTCATTACCATATTGTTTAGAGATTTAATTCATGACGGGGTAGTTCTAATTATTTTTAACCATATTGTGGTTTTCGCTCTGGGTGAAAAAAAGGTTCTTGAATGTCTCAAATAAATGTTAAAAGTATCTTCTGCGTATGAGTTAAACATTTATTGGTGAGAATGAGTTACTACAAAAAACATAGAGAATTTTGGTCACATTGTAGAAAGAGGTATTATTAAACCATCATCAAGCAAGACAGGGGCGATATTTTGCTTGCCGGAACCCTAGACAAACAGGTTCATAGTTTCATGACCTCATATTTTTGCAAGTGTATTACAAATTATGCAGTGAAAGCTAGACCATAATCAGAATTACTTATGAAAGAAAAAAAAAAGAAAAGCATATTATATCTTAAAAACTAAACTATTCAGTGAACCTGTATTGAAGATATTTGAAGTTGATTTAGACATATTACTACACACTGATGCCTTGTAAAATGGTTTGGGAGCAATTCTCATGCAAATTGATAGTGAAGATGGAAAACTGCTTCCCATTCCCTACACGAGTAAGAAATTAATGCCACTGAACAAAAGTATCACAATTGTGAGCTAGAAGCTTTGGTGGTAGTAGACGGTGTAAAAAAAAATTGAAATATTTGTTTGGAAAAATATTAAAATAGTAACTGACTGTTCAGCATTTAAGAAAACATTTTATAAAAATAAAATTTCCATAATAGTAGCTAGATGGGTTTAATTTCCTCAAGATTTTGACTATGAAATAGTGAGCGCGACTGAAAATTCTGAATGCAGATTCACCTAGCAGAAACCCTCATGCTTACCCTATCTGATCGGAGTTGCACTCAAGAATATGTAAAGCTCAGAAGGAAGATGAAGGTATAAGTGCTATGAGAGAAGTAATAAAAGAGAAAGAATACAAAGAGTTTTACATTGAAATTGATTTACTATATAAAAGAGATGAGAAGAAGTTGGTTATACCAGAAATTATGGAAACAGAAAAAGAAAAAGTTGATGTTGTACTGCAATCATTTTGGCCCATTGGGTATTACCAATAAATTATTACACAGGAAGCTGATTTAATTAGTCTAATAATTGAAGGCA
The DNA here is from genome assembly GCF_014839805.1 of Manduca sexta. Taxonomy (NCBI): domain Eukaryota; kingdom Metazoa; phylum Arthropoda; class Insecta; order Lepidoptera; family Sphingidae; genus Manduca; species Manduca sexta. The sequence goes on along the minus strand of NC_051141.1, from coordinate 295,901 downwards.
TTAATTCAGACCACGGTACCCTTAATAAATAAAAATTCTTCCTTTTCCTTCATTTTTCATATTATAAATATTGTTTATTTTCCAAGATGCAGCGGCCGGTGAACTCAAAATCAGGTGATCAATAATTTAAATTTCGTCATATTAAATTTTAAAGGCCGAAATATCCATGATTATTAATTATTTTTACGTTTTTCTTTCAACTGCGAGAACTAATCACTAACTAGACGTGAATTTAAATTCTTTACTTGCCAATACTTGTTTAGTTACCCAGATTAAAGGTGAAACAAAATGTATGAAAATGGACCTTGAGGTACCGCCTTAATATAAAATGTCCTGACACATCAAGGAAAAACCCATACCACTGAGAAAGTTTAAAAAAGGTCACACATGCTCATCATATGTATTTTATTTTATTAATCAAAGTAAAATGAACTAACTAGACTAACAAAGAGCACAAAACAGACTCATGGCCACATCTTCATATGATCATGCCTGTTGAGCTTTTAAGCGGTCCTTCCAAATTCAGGTCTACCTTTTCCACATGATACTTTCCTTTACTGGCTTCTTTTCCAACCTTGTATGGTCCTAAAAAATTGTGTTTCAGTTTCAACACATATAATAACAATAGCAACTATGTCTCCTTCGTTATAAAGTTGTTTATCTTTTCTCTTTTTATTGAATGTCTTTCTATTTTCTTCTAGTATCTTTAGTACCTGTGCTTTACCTTAAATCATGAAGTGTTTTCTATAAAATCTTGCCTGTATTCCTCTTCCTCGTCGGAGTAGTGGTACTGCATGTGCAGCAGGGCAGTGCTCTGAGGACCTGAGTTCAAATCCCGGGTGGCTCAAATGATATTTGGGTTTTTCTGCTCAGCATCAGGCCAGAGTCCGGAATTTGTGCCCGATATAACGAAAGACTGGGTTCTTTCACATATCTTGGTCAGTACAAAAATGATCACATGGTGAATGAATTCCACCAGTCCATTCCCCCGTAGAATCTCTGTAGTGACAAGTGTGATGTTGTACGCCTTTATCTTCACAATAATCTTTGAATTCCATCCCTGTAAAGCTGTGCCTCTATCTGTAATCATTTTAACTAGATTTCTGTGCCAGCAGCACATTGACCTTTAGGTAATGTGACCGACCGACCTCCCGTGACCTAACCCGAGTCACTAATGCATCGCTGGATTGAGCGGAAGTGTAGGGGGATATCGCCGGCCTTGCGCGTGCGCTCATATTATTGGTCAAAGGCGTAGTTATTATCTAATTCTTTCACACTGCGGCACACTAGCTAACGCAGTCATATTGATCACCTGATTTTGAGTTCACCGGCCGCTGCATCTTGGAAAATAAACAATATTTATAATATGAAAAATGAAGGAAAAGGAAGAATTTTTATTTATTAAGGGTACCGTGGTCTGAATTAATGCCTTCAATTATTAGACTAATTAAATCAGCTTCCTGTGTAATAATTTATTGGTAATACCCAATGGGCCAAAATGATTGCAGTACAACATCAACTTTTTCTTTTTCTGTTTCCATAATTTCTGGTATAACCAACTTCTTCTCATCTCTTTTATATAGTAAATCAATTTCAATGTAAAACTCTTTGTATTCTTTCTCTTTTATTACTTCTCTCATAGCACTTATACCTTCATCTTCCTTCTGAGCTTTACATATTCTTGAGTGCAACTCCGATCAGATAGGGTAAGCATGAGGGTTTCTGCTAGGTGAATCTGCATTCAGAATTTTCAGTCGCGCTCACTATTTCATAGTCAAAATCTTGAGGAAATTAAACCCATCTAGCTACTATTATGGAAATTTTATTTTTATAAAATGTTTTCTTAAATGCTGAACAGTCAGTTACTATTTTAATATTTTTCCAAAAAAATATTTCAATTTTTTTTTACACCGTCTACTACCACCAAAGCTATGCTCACAATTGTGATACTTTTGTTCAGTGGCATTAATTTCTTACTCATGTAGGGAATGCGAAGCAGTTTTCCATCTTCACTATCAATTTGCATGAGAATCGCTCCCAAACCATTTTACAAGGCATCAGTGTGTAGTAAATATGTAATATAGTAAATATATGTCTAAATCAACTTCAAATATCTTCAAATATCTTCAATAAAATTTAATATGACGAAATTTTAAAGGCAGAAATATCCATGATTATTAATTATTTTTACGTTTTTCTTTCAACTGCGAGAACTAATCACTAACTAGACGTGAATTTAAATTCTTTACTTGCCAATACTTGTTTAGTTACCCAGATTAAAGGTGAAACAAAATGTATGAAAATGGACCTTGAGGTATCGCCTTAACTAAAAAGATTTAATTCAATAAATACTAGCCTTAATTTAAGATCTAAAAGTCAAAAGTATAACTGTATATTTATTAACTGATTTAAAAACAGAGGAGCTTTTCAATTGAACATGTTTTTTACCTCAGAACCTTTGACTGGGTGAACTGATTTTGATGATTATTTCTTTATTTGAAAGCTGGTGCTTCCAAAGTGGTCTCATATAAGTTTCATTGTTATGGCCCCTTGACTTGATAACTTTTCACCAAAAATTATACCGCCTTCAAAAACCACTAAAACCAAAAAAATATTTAACATTACCTATATACTGGTTATTTACAAAATTACTTGATGTGAGTACTATATTAATGTTGTAGTTCAATATCAAAATCTGATATCTTGGTTTCAAAGTTGAATTAGCTTTGTAATATAAAGTTTTAATGTGATTAAAACAGTTATAAAATAGTGATTTAGATTGTAAGTACAATTTGTAATTATTTTTACTGTAACTTGTAGATTTCAAACCTAAGAGCAAGTTGTCATTATATGTTAAGTTAGTAATAGTGTCACATTCTCGTTGTCAAGTTTTATTGTCCCAACATTCCAATTGATTGTAGTACCTTATTCATAGTAGACTTAAATTCGAATATAGCTGGACTTCGTGGAGCAGTGTTATCCATTAATTTTAAAGCATTGTTTTTTATATTCGTAAAGTAATTCAGATTCATTTAATGTATTCTGGGGTTAGACTACAAGTCAGTATGGACGAGTTGTGGGTATTTTTTTATAATTTGTATGCTATATCTGGATCAGGGATTTAGGAAAATAATCATTGATATATAGGGAACGAATCACACGCAAATACCTATATTACCACTATTGAATCTCCAACGCGCACGCGCATAATATAGAAGATCCAATTATCAAGCTAATTAGGTAAGCGGTACCTACCATTTCTAAGGCGATTTATTTAAATTTTAATCCAGTGCCTAAACATGACCAGCATAATAGAATACTATGCAGAACTAAACTCAAAGTTGTAGCTAATGATTTCGGAGTGTCCTCTTCATTTCGTACGACGTAGAATCGATCTGTAGCAGCATGGTGCTCTTTCAACGAGCCTTTTTACCACGTACGTGCAGTATATGGAATAAACTCCGGGCATCTATATATCCTTTAATTGAGGTCTAACAAGAGCGCCTACCTTGTAGGATTCACTAAAAGATATCAGCTTACTATAATATTGACATTTACCATATCCAATGATGTTGACGAAGAATGGGTAATAGCTAATTCAATAAAAATTGCTTGTTGGAGTATATGCCACCCAGGTGGGTGACAATTGATCGCGTACTATTTACATAAATGGCGAAGGAAATGCACCTTTCAAGATGCTGGTGGGCGCTTATCATCAGGAGGACTGCTTGTTCGTTTCCATAGTAAGGCAAAGTTTCAAGCGGTGTATTTGTTTATCGTCAGATTGGGGTCGCAGCGCGGCATCGAGGACGTGAAGTCGGTGTCTTTCTTCCGCGGCGTGGACTGGAGCCACGTGCGCGAGCGTCCCGCCGCCATCACAGTCGAGGTGCGCTCCATCGACGACACGTCCAACTTCGACGAGTTCCCCGACGTCAAGCTCGAAATACGTAAGTCGCTTGTTATTAACTGCTTAACGTCATAGTGCGACAGTTTTTTTTTTGACCGATAAACAATCATGATAACTGTCTCTAATGGCCGTTTAAACGATCTCAATCTTTGATTTGATCTGGATAATAAACCAATAAAAGTGAACGTACAGATAGACATGCTCATTATTGTCGCAAAAATATACTATTACTGAGCACTTGCCACGTAGCAGCATTTCTACATTGCTAGAAAGTCTATGCTAAATTTCTAAATGTGGTAAAATTTTTACCGTCGTTCGATTTCACGCATGCTACCTGCGGTGCAAGTGAAAGAAGGCGTATTCTGATCGTGTTGAGTTTTGGTTTTTTGATGGGTTTGTTTTTGCGACGGATAGAAAACAAGATTGTGGTTCGCGATGGATCGAAAAAAGGATTGAGATTACATATTGAAACGGTGGTTAATTGATCTCGAAAATAAAACAATTATAATAAGTGATGTATGAGTGTTATGAATGTATGAATGAATCAGCTGCTTATAGCAGTCATTGTAATAACTATGTTACGAAGAGTAGTCCATATCACATACTGTTTGTAAGTCGTTAGCATGCCAATCCACATGGGTAGGTACCACTGCAATATCTGTTTTCACGGCCAAGCTGCAGTGTGCATGAACTGTCTTTGTCCATCATGATTTATGACATTTATTGACTAACATCGTATGGCTCCAGGATGTTTATATATGTGTGATCTGATAGTGTTTATTATACCATAGATCTACGTTTGTGGTAAAGTCGTACATAATGGATACCCAGCATAATAAATTAATGTTGAAGATCCGATACTCGGACTTGATGATAACGAGTATGTCAAGATGTGAATGAATCTTTTGATAAAAGGAATTCGGTACGACCGCTTTGCCACACATAGCAATGTAATGTACCTGACAGGTGTGTAATTAAACTTGTTTTCCAGCTTCAGCGCCTATAACACAAGACGGTGAAGTGGCGTACAAAGACTGGGTGTTCATCAACTACACGTTCAAGCGGTTCGAGGGGCTGACACAACGCGGCACGCCCACCAAGAAGTGAGCCGCGCGGCGTCCTCGCGTCCACACGCCCTGCCACGGGAGTATAAGTTAAAATAAGGAATTGATACGTGGAATACAGCTGAGGACGCATATTTAATCATTAAGGGATGCAACGATGCTGTTTTACATACGCTGTATAGGTAGCCATTACGATTTTTCGAGTGGACTGTGCTTTAGCAGCATCTTACTGAGCTAGAAACACAAGCGTTCGACACTAGTCCGTTCGTATTAATGAGTTCACAAGCCACGCCCATCGACCAATGAGACGGGCGTTGCTTCTTTGTTCTGCGAACTGACTTGGTGGAACGTACTCTGTGCCGCCTAGCCCGTGTGGTGTCCAAGTCTCATTTATATTTTTATGGCTATGAACAGTGTCGTTAAAGATTAATAATAGCGCCATCTGTCGCCTAACGGACGATGTTCTATGATTTTAATCACCGATAAATGTAATAGTGTTTTAATGTGCAATTTATTTTTGTTTTGCGTCTTACCGAAGTCAGCGCTAGTGATGTTCGTGCTTGTTCCAAATTAACGTATGGTCACGATCTAACGTACAAACTAAACCTTTAAGATATAATTATATAACGCTCCGTTTTTAAAATTAGAGGAACAGCAAATTGATATATGATTTAGTATCAGTATTACCATAAAAGCTATGCCTTTTGGGGGTGAGATTGCAAAATGAAAAGGAAACTACGCAAAAAACAATTTAGAAATTATATTATAACAATACTCAAACAACTCATTTGGTACATTCGTATTGAAAATAAAAATGGAATACCTCAAAAGATTTTAATAAATGTATTAAATTCCTTATTATAATTTGTACTCGAATGATTCGGGGTGTCGCGTAGACTCGATGCAATACTACACAATATATATTATTGTACAAAGTTATATTGCGTATTTGGCTGTCGGAATCATTGTTGGCAGTTTGATACTTATTTAAGTTTAATGGGTTTAGGGCTAGAGCATGTTTATCTCTCTGAGATCGTTTTGTGTAGGATATTGAAAAAGTGATAAGAGCTATATTGCATGCGCTTTTTTTTTTAATTTAAATTTGTAATCAGCATGTTGAAGTATAGAATTATAACAAATTCCCCAGAGCTAAAAGCGTTTTTAGCTAAAAAAAATCTGAAGTATTTTAAAACATGAACTTTGATTCAATATTTATTTACTTTAATGTTCGCATTCAACAAATTTGCCAATCAATTATTTATTGTATATCAATGTATTAACTTTTAAAATTCATTATAACCGGTCAACAATGATTTCAACGACTATTATTTAATACTAAATGAAATAATAAGCTCCCATGTGTTCCTAAGTAAGGGAATGACTAAGCGCGCGTTGTGCTTAGCGTGCAATAGAGATGAGCGAGGAGTCGGGGGTGAGTAGGGATAGGGGTCTCTGAAACACCCGGCGTTTCAGCTATTATCTCTGACTACCCTACAAACCTTAGGAATAAGGATAACTTCAAAGATTTCCATTGTAACGTAAGTAGTTACGTTCCGATATTTTAGTACTTCTCTGTCTTTTATGAAATGTATTAGTGTAAAAGAGATAGAAACGCCGGTGTTTACGAATATGTAATCGCGAAGGTTGTTGTGAAGTTAGTGGGGTGTTGTGTAGTTAAAAATCTCGCAACGTGATGTTATGGATAAATTTATATTAAAGTATTTTCCATTTAATCAATTTTAATAGTGTAAATTCCACATTTTTTTTTGTGAATATTTATATTGGTTATGTTTTGTTATGTTATTTATATTATGTAAAAATGAACTAAATCGGCATGTTTCATCAAATTTGATTTATGATTCACAGTATACACCATATTTTTGTAACACGCGACATGCCTTACAAATATCTAATATCAATAATGTGGGATTGCAGCTAACTTCGCACTGTAGAATATGTTTAGCTGTTATCTTTTTAATGTCTAATTCTACATCTAACTTCACACCCAACCTAAGCGTATTTTAGACCCCTCCCCAGCGTGTACAAGTGGATATGCGTTGTTTTAGTTAATGTACAGGGTGTTTCGGCGGATCATGTTGCGCAGGAGTTTTTTTGGCTGAAAGTGCAATGTTTAAAAATATTCCACGTATAAATGCTAAGTAACGTCCTAAAACCCTTATATTTTTGTCGGTATTTTAACTTTTCTTCCCTTCTTATTTTAATATAAGAAAGAAGAAATATCGATCAAGAAGTTTATAAGTTTGAGGACTTTTTTAGTTTGTAACAGTATTTATGGCATAAAGAGTTTGTTTAATAATTATCTATTTTTATACATTGAACCATCAGTCGACTGTAAATCTTCTATTCACTTGACGATGGATATGTAATAACAACACAATTGTTTCAATTCGCGAAGGTACATAATGTTGCGCGCTGTTGTGCAACGTATGATCGTGTTGCGCGTCCTTGTCTAGTGGAAGGAAGATATCCGCACAACACGATACCTCTACATTCGCCTCTGAGTGTTCGCATTTCATTAATTTAGTTATTTGATGTACTGTTTGAGTCGTCGGTTGAGATCTTTGAAGCCGACCTAGAGTTAGTCGAAATCTGATTAAATAAAATGAAGGAATATACATATTTATAAGTATTTTCAAAAAAGTTAATGAAAAAGTTGCTTTTGTAGTGTTTTTACTCTGATTTAGACTAATCGATTTGCTTCACAGATCTCCGCCTTATTGCTTAAATTGCGGTGCATTTTGATGTTGCACTTTACTCGGCCTGTATTACTTGCCAGTATGGCCTCTATACACAATTTTGGTGGCAATGGACATGTCGACTTTGAACTTAATCTCTGAAAATGTTCATAAGTTTCGGAGATATAACTTTTAATATTGTTTTCCAAGAAATGGAAATGTATTTTAGAAAATTTTTGTTGTATTTTATTATTTAAAACAAAAATGGATGAATTAAGTCCAAATTCGCCAACGCCCCCCATTGTTTCCCAACCCTACTACAGCACCCTAGAACTTAATGTGAATCGTTTTAAAATAAGTTCGTAAGAATGTCGTAATTTGATTCGTATCGTATGGCACATAAAGTATCTTTCTGAGTAACCAAAACTGTTAAAGTTTCTGCCGCTTTTTCTCACCGTCTTGCCCGTGGTCCGATTTATGGCCGAACTTATTCTGATCGTGCTCCATAGCTTTTTAGACTTCGCAAAGTTTTATCTTACTATAAGCCTCTCTGCCGTCCTTTAAGTGCATGTATTAACTATAAAGTAACACTATCCAATCTCTATTTACTGGTTTATGCTGATGCGGATTACCAACGGTTTATGGCTGTTTAATTAAAAATATATTTTAAAGTTTCCCCAGTATCCGCATTAGGACAAAATCCGCATCCGCATGGAACGGTGTGACGTATAATATTTTCACTACGCGTGGAAGTTTGGCGATTGCTACGTTTTGTGGAACATAGAATTTATTGTCTATGCCGTCAATCGGACCACATTTCGCACAATGGTAGCGATGATCAGGAATACTCATTCTTGAACCCATAAATGTAAGTAAATTTGTCTATAATTATATTTTATGTACATAGACGCGTATAGCTTATTATAAAAGAAACGTTCAATGGATCGCAATAGAATTCCGTCCAAAATTATTTGACCGTCGTATCGGAGATTATGCACTATATAAAATATATTAATTTATTTATATAAAGCTGTGAGTGCACCGCAGATATGTAATGACGCCGCAGATGGCTGCGCATGAGCATAAATATTGATTCGTGTTATGTTTAAAAAAGTGTAATGCGTTATTGTAAAATAAATTTAATGCATTATAATTTATATAGCTTTTGCTCGCGGATCCGAAGATTTATCAGCTTTCAGAATCAGTAACTTATGTCCTTCCCAAGGTCTTAAACTATCTCCATACAAAATTTTATCGATATCCGCTCCGTAGTTATTGATTGAAAAAGGACATTTATTTAATAATATATAACAATATTACAAAGTAATACATTTTACACAAATTATTTCCGTCAATAAAAATATTGTAGTCGCTTCATCGAACCTAAAATACTTTACTAATGAATATAAACATCAAACTTTTAATCTTAAACGGTATATTGATTTTTGTAAGTGCGCCGCTATCTGAATAATGTGTACAAAATCTTGAGTAAATCTCTACACGCAATAGTTAACGTTTGGCTAATTAACACGACAGCGTAGTTTGTGTAATAATTTAAACTCTGTATTATAAGCCTTACTCATTTATTCAAAGAAGTTTTTTATCGAAGGACGGAGCATTGCTGTGATAACAAGTCTATTTCTTAGCTTTGTTTATCTAACGGCTTTCTGTTTGTTCAGCTTTGTTTATCTGACAGCCTATTAGATTCAAGTCGTATCTCAATATTAGCCAATCACAACGGCCCTATGTCTACGCACTACGAAGGCTGCCATGCCGTCAGCACTGAGAAACAGACTTGTTATCACAGCAATGCTCCGTCCTTAGATAAATAACGTCTATGTATATGGGGGTTAGTGTTCACATTCAATAACTAACGCAGAAAAAATATTATATGATTGCTAAGATATTAGTATAAAGTTTAAAATTGCAAGCACTACTTTGCCGCTATTGTCTATATTGTGAGCGTAGGCGGTGTGCAAACAGCGACTCTGTAATCTCTTATGAACATAAATTAATGCAAAATTATCTATAATTCGTTTTTTCTTGTCTGGTAGCAAGTACAGGTCATTACCTAGTGCATAAATAACGAGTCCCTTAAAACAAATAAAAAGTATATACAATTTTAATCAAATAGTATAGTTTTGATGTAAATGAAGTTATTCTCGAAGTCAGTTTAGGGGAAAACGAATTATAATTCTATATGCAAAGAATGAGTATTTCTGTGGCATTCAAAACCTATGAGGAACGAACTGTTCTTGAACTATATTTCATACTCTTCGTTTAAAATCTTTTTTGCTTGTTTCGTGCGCTAGTTCTTTCAGCGGTGTCTACTCTCACGGACGCCAAATTGACAGATCCCCAAGGACTAGCCTGCTTTTACGTATAAGATACTAAGAAGCAGTGACTTAATCATATGAAGATAGGGCTGTGTTTCTCTGTATAGATTCCCCGCGATTTCGGAAATAACGAATCGCTAATAAAGCCCCAGACTCAAACACGTGGATTCCAAGTTACGTGTTATCTATTTAACCACGCGTAAGTTAATTCCGCGTGGAATCTATCCAGGCGCGGCCAAATCTTGTCTGTCAAATCACCTATCCTTGATGCTTTTTCAATCACTGTGCCAAAATGGAAATTGTTTTTGCGTATTATTTATGTATTGTGATTAATGTAGTTGTTCGGGCACTTCATTTCAAAACACGAAATGATTGTAAAAACACATAATAAAAGTTTATATAGACAGCGTAGATCTTGCCGGTAGCTTAAGTACAAAATTAGTTTTGCTGGCTGGATGGGAATTTATCAATTTTGAAAGTATAATTTGTTTTGAAGTCCAAAACTATATAGATAGCCTCTTTGCTGAGTCTCAGGTAAATACCGCGCGGTTAGAACAGGGAGTCGTTAATGGTTGTCCAATGTTGAATTTCTACGATCAGATTTCTTGTGTTCATTATAGTATTTATAGACGTGGCATGTGTGTGACAAGACGTGCGTGCTGCGTCATTGATTTCAGACGGTAATCGAGTCTTAGATTATAAACAAACTTCTATATTGCTGTAAAATTGTGCAAAAATCTATGAATAAATATAAATAGTATGCATACTTCGCCATCCTAAGGTAAAATTGTTTCTTAGCCGATATTACCACCTCAGAAGAAATATTTTCTTATAAAGATATCGATAAAATCATAGTAATTAGCGCAGTAATTTACTTCTGCACGCTGCCGTCTGCCGCGGGAAATAGGGCCGAGTCTATAGTGCCTACGTCATAGCTCGAAAAACCGGTTCAGGGAATATCTTTTACAAGTTGTTTATTTTTTGTATTTGCTTTTAAAAAAATACAAAAAATCATGTGACATTATTCTTAACTGTTTTTTCTTCTGGTTATTGAAGTTGGCTCTATAGATTGCGGCTTTAACATACGTAAATTACTTTTCACCTCGAACACATGAACGTTTTTTTTTAAGTAGATTAAGAACAGCTATACAACATTTTTGCACCTTCGGCGTGTCACACGGCGTTTGCGAGTCAATTAGATAATTTTTCCTACCTGTCCCAAACAAACTAGTTACAGCTTAATTAAAGTCAAAACTGTTTTACACAAAAAAAAAAATATATTTTGTGCAAAATGGTTTTTTTTTCAGACAGGTACAAATAAATAATACACCGTGATTTTTTTTCCGTGATCTAAAGTATTTTTTTTTTTATTGATCGATAATTAACTTTTATATGTATTAATATCTACTTGAGGCCATTAAACTTTGTCCTATCTCTATACTGTTGTATGAATAAGTAGGAAATTTTGTGTCTCTTTTAAACTTTACTTATTATTTTCAAACTACTGGAATATAAGTGTATATTTCCGGAAAAAACAAGTATCACGGTATGTAAGTGTTGTCCGGTAGTGTGCTCTCTATCCGGCTCGCGCGGCGTGTGCGCACCGCAGTATAGGGTACGCAACGATAATTCTCACTACGTAATAACTACTTGTACAAATTGACAATTCTCGCTACATTTAATATAATTTAATTTGCAATCAGTACATGGTTACTTTGCACATCACTTGTTAGTGTAGTGACTAATAATAACGATATAGTGTTGTATAATTTTTAATGTTACAAATTATAATTACCGTATTATTTTCGATTTAATATTTTTTTTAGGTTTAATGTAATGTTGATTTACAATTAGTTAAATTATGAGGGGCGGCGCGTGCGCATGTGGTGGCGTTGTGTTGTGATGTCAAACATTGCAGTTGTGTGTCGTGGCACGGTGTACGCGACCCGCCCCTGTAGCATTAACACTGTATTTAACTCATTTTCTCATGTAGATCCTTTTTTACGTTATTATTTATACGTATCAAAGGTGATGGGCAGTGGTCTAGAAATATTTCTGAAACGGAAATCGCTCCTCGATGTTGTATATTGTGTGTACAGTATTTGCCCATTCCCCTTGTGATTAGCTTTTCAATGCTTCGTTTTACCAGAAATGAGATGCGGTACTATGAAATTGATAGTTTAGAACTTATAGGTTCTGTTTGCTTCCGTTTATAGTGACGGGAATGATCGGTTGGTTGTTAAAAAAATAGAAGGAAAATTCTTAGAATGCTAATAGTGTTCGCATTCGCGCGATATTTTGGCCGATTCGACATTGCCTTTAATTTATTAACATGCTTACGTCATTCATGAAAATTTATGTCAATACATTTTGCGTTTGCAATTACAAAAATGGCCGAATTTACGTCGCGTAAAATAGCATCTCACTTCTGATGTAATTATATTCGCAATACATTATTGTGTTTCGCATTATTTTCTGGCTGTGTGAATAAACCTTAAACGATTTCGTAGGGCTTGTGTTGTGATGACATTTCTAAATAAATTTCTCTTTGAGATAATATGTTGGTATAAGTTAAATCATATTATATGGCCACAAAGTTGCGATGTCTGATTATAATGTTATAGATGTACTTCCTTTTGTCATAACATTTACTCTCAGTATCTTGAACCCAACAGAAGCAGGACAGTAAAAAAAAAATACTAAGAAATAAAAAATTAAGGTTTGTTCACACTGTCAGGAGTTTGTCAAATGTAGCACTTATCGTTTGTTTCACTTATGACGCTGCCGCGGGGTTCTATCACTATGCGGCTCATTGAACACTAGATATACTTTGTATAATTAAATATTTTTGCTTTGTTATTGTTATGGAAAATAAAAAAATAATAATTTAATTTGGTAAAATTGTAAGTTCATTTTTTTCTTCGAAAGTATTATGTTTGAATACTTTTTGATTGTTTCTTCCATGTGATTAAGAAAGTGGCAATACGAATAAGCTAATAAAAGCGAGATGATATCTTTTTTATATCTTTTATTTCATGAACCCTATACTAAAATAAATTGCGTAGGCAAGCCAAACCTCCGAACAGTATCGTGAGCCATGTGACCGCTTGTGTGTGGCTTACCTTGTGGAACCACAGGAAAAAAAATAGTGGAAGTAGCGAGCGAATCCTTATTTCCACAAGTAAGTACGTACTCACCGTATAAGACGTTTTAGTCGCTTTTCTACCGTGCTAAGCGCAAGAGCGGTATGTTGGAAAACCTTATTTCGAGATAATCGAAGTTTTGTCAATATAGTTTTATATGTAAAAGTGAGATAGAGAAAACTCTTAAGATTTTTTAACTAGTTCTATACAAGATACCGTCATTAGGTAAGTTCATTGGATGGCCATTTCTTTAATCTATCTGATGCCATAAAAATCAAGATTTTGATTTTTTTTGAGATACCACTTGTGAGCTTAGCACGGCAGTGCCGACTACCAAAGGGTAAATTGGTAAAAATCTGAAATGTTCTATAGTAGGGGAGCCCAAGCGGGGATTTTGGAAAATTATATGGGAAAAAACATTGTACCCTTATAATGTACCCGTATGTATGTACTCTTTTTATAAGGGCGTGCGTTGAAGGTAACCCGGCAGATTAGTTAAAAAGAAATCGGTCCTCAGAAACACTCGAGCGCGTCCGATTAAGGCAAGGTAAGTTAAGTACATGCAGAACAGTTTATACAATAATCTGACGATTTGAGCGTGGTATAAGGAAATGTGTGTCACAAAGTAGTATTTTTTTTTATTTTGAAAGGAATCCTTTAAGTATGTATTACGGAAAAATATAGTAGCTTAGACCATATATAAAGTGTGGAACGATCGCTGTCATATATATTAAACCTCGCATTCCCCTTTAAAAAGTTGTGGAGCGGATCTTCGACGTTGCTATTACCTGTACTTCCATTGTCGTTTCCCTGCTGCAGTGATTTGGTGAATTGTATTGTAACACTAACTCGCTGCAGTAGTTTGGTGCATTGTAAGCCATCAAAGTAGGGAAGCCCTTTTACACAAAATAGATGGCATTCTAGTATGCCTGGTGGTGTATATAGTGGTATTTATTGGTGCTAGGTTTCTCATATGTGAGAGTCCGCCTGGGTAGGTATCACCGCAGTGGTATTTATTCTGCCGTCTATTCTGGTCTATTTTTGCCGCCAAGCAGCAGTATGTAGTCACGGTTGTGTTCTGGTTTGAAGGACATTGTAGCCTACTAACTACTGGACATAATGAGACTTAACATCTCACGTCTCAGGATCAGAGCATAGTGGAATGAAAAACAATACTTTATAATTCAAGGTGTTGGATAGTGTTTCTACTATTTATGGGTGGCCGTATCGCTTACCATCAGGCGAACGGCAAGCTCGTCTATTCATTCAAAGCAAAAAAAAAAATATTGCCCTCTTTTTCCTTCTGCCGTATGTTCGTCGACGAATAAACGACGTCACTAAAACCACCGACTGACCGATTGCGACTTTAGGATTATAGGGTAAAATAAAACATCAATTACATTTTATTTTTAATTTCCATTAAAGTGTACATGTGTAGATAATGAAATCCTATAGTGACTACACAGTTTCAAGTAATCCAAGTGTTATAAACTAACCATCTCATGCACGGACCCACCAAATGAGACAAGAAAATTATTTACAACTAAAACACGAAATAGAGAGCAAAATTGCATGAACAGCGACACACTAGATCACAGCCAGATGTTATGGCTTTACTCGTTATACGTTGCTGAATGCAATACACTTAAAAACATAGAAAGATACGTTTTACTGTATCATTCCTAAAACTGCGTATTCCAAATGACATGAGATCATTGTTATGCGTGCGTAGTAAGGCAGTAACCCATAGTGGCGCACGAGTAACAGCGCACCATCGCTCATTGGTTGTTACAGATGGACGCTCGCGCAGTCTACCTGCCACGCGTCACATAACAGTTTTATAAGCCTAATTAAAATTTTATAAACGAAACAAAATGAATATAAAACAAGGATAAAATTTAAAATTTACAAATATGGGTACAGCGGTTCAAACACACTTAAAATAAATGGAAATAGCGATAATATATAAGAAAAAAAGTCCGTCTGTCCGGAACCACTTCACTACGTGTAAACGTATCGTGTGCGATTCAGTTATAATAAAACTAATACTAACAGAAAGTAATCACAAGCACGCAAAAGCGTAATAAATGCATAGGCGTGGCTGCGGCACACTAACTATGATGCTAATTATTTAAAACCCACCCAAAAATCGATATCGATTATCGATGACAGTCCGTTGTCGAATCCGGAAAAAAATTAAAATATGTACTGACAGCCGATGCGGTTATACATGGAAGCATAACAGTGTATGTCGTCTCTCACGTACCCATGAGGTTTAGGGATGGCGTTTTATTTCCTGCCCATAACGTCTGTGAGTGCAAGCGAGGCGACATATACCATGACTCCTAAATATGACCGTTCGGCGACAAATCTACGGTTCTACTATAGTTTGTTGGAAAGTAACGAAATAACAGTTTAATCGTATTTTCTCACCGCACCCACCGCCTTTAATTTACACAGCACTGAATGATATGAAAATAACTCGCATCGTATAAAATATCGTGCGGTTTTAAACACCGATATCGCTTCGTCTTTTGTAAAATAAAGAATTACATAAATGCAATCTTAATACACTCCATTCCTACGAACTAACATCGAGAGCAATAATAAACGGTTACTAAATGCTCTACGCTACATACAAGTTAAAATATGCGATTACTGTCCAATACATGGAATAAAAAGCCCTTTCAGATGAATTTTCTTTATTCAAGATTCCAGAAATATTGACTTTAATGACTCCAAATTGTATAATCGAAAGGTAATTTTGAATCTATCTAAAAGAGCCTTTTCTACGTACGCTACATGTTTATAATATTATATCAGAATAAATCTTAACCTATACAATAACTAGATACTTTGTAACGTTCGAGAATTCGCTCCCGCCCCTACACTTAACGTAAACGTAGAACATAGACGAAAATAATAACACATCGTAAAATCGCATAAAACTTCATAATAAATAAGTAAAACAATTGATAACGAATAAAAGATATAAAAATATAACAATTTAGCGATTAAGTAGAGATCTTGGAAAATCCACTCGGGTGGGGAGAGCGAATCCGCGGGCACGTACAAAGTCTAATGAAACCCACCACCGAAATCATGAAAACATTTTAAACTGGGGTTTGAAGTGAAGGGTTGAGACAAAGTAAGCCTTAGCATAATGTTAGGGGGCTAGGCGCATGCCGACGACGACGCACGGCGCAGCTCGTACGTAACGCTACAGAGGTGCGTCACCGAACGCGGCGCGGGTGGTATCGCGCTGTATCGCCTACGCCGTAGCACACGCTTAGCCTTACAAATACGGCATGGCTACAGATAATTTAATATAGCGATCCAAGACATTGATATTTGAGTTGCGTTCGATGTAATTTTTTTTATTGTACAGCGCATTTTTATTGCGAAATGATTGTTTTTTTACAAATAAACCTGTGCCGTCTAAGCCGAGTTATTCCTGTTCGCATGCAGATGTAGTTGCATTAGTATTGAATGTAGTGCACGTAACAGGTGATGTGCGTATTGGTTGAAATGACGCACTACCCCGTACCCTCCCCCTCCTTGAGCGGACTCTAGGAGGTGCCACACTGCTGCGTGCAGACTAGTAACAGAACAACTTAGAGACGAAAATGCAATGAAACGGGCGCGCACGGGCGGTAAATTGATAACCATTGAATATCCGCCACGATACATTATATGGCAATGTATATGCGCACAATCGGCAATTACCCCGCGGCGTTTTCTATACGTTGTAGTATAATGAATGGAGGCAGCTATAAACAGCTGTTTATTTACCGTCCGTGCGCGTTTACTCTATAGAGTTTTTTTTTGTGATAATAAAAGCCAGTTCTAAGTAGCACTCGGAATGTTAAAACGTGAACCAGAAGATATATCTAGACACACAGAACTCCAGTATTACGGCAAACAATAAGTGCTGTTGCCAAAAGTATTGGTAAGGAGTTGCCGAGTTGACCATGGATTGCTGCTGGCGTATTCGCACATCGACTCGCTTTAATCTCATTTACGCCAGTAGCCGTTATAGCTGGCAAGATGTTACTCGCAGACTGCCAGCGGGGCACGAGTGGCGAGTAAAATCAAAAAGTTACTCAGATGAGCGACTACTCGCATGTTAGTTCGCATACTGTGCATTCAGCAATAACTGACCAAGTCAACTCGCATAGCTCGCATTACCAAACCATTCTGTAGGTGCCTTAAAACATATGTTAATTTTAGAAACAGTGAAAAAAAATAATTGAAACTTAATAAAAATAATGCACCAGTCAAATAAAGCTACATCTTTCATAGAAAGTCACACTCGCCTCGCATTATTTCTTTCGGATGTACTGAATCCAGTAGAAGTTGAAATTCGCTTCAGATATCTTGCTTCACCTTGCATTCCATAAAGAAAAGCCACGTATAAAATAATCATAAATAAACCCGCTTCGGTGAATTAAGGCACCTACGCTGATGGAAATTGTCAAATGAATTTACACAAAATAAGTCGTGGCAAAAACAAAAGCATTTTTATTCCCGGCTTAAGCTAGGCTGGGCATGTTGCGGAGCTGGTGACGGCGCTCCAGGTCTTCGGCCTCGGTTTTGGGGATATCGAAAATTTCGGCGAAGAGGTCAGGCAGCACCAGGTAATCCCAGTGCTCGCGGCACCAGCCCAGCAGCTCGTTGTGGCGGACGCCGATGACGCGCACGTCGTTGGCCAAGGACTTGAACGCGTTCTTGCGCCCCTCGGCTTCGGATCCGGGCACTGGTCTGTCCTGTGAACGTATCCTCTCCACGTTAATGGATAACACTGCATATTATTGAAGTATTATTTATAGAGGTTGATCAGGGTCTTAGATTATAGAACCAAATGCAACTTATTTATTCCCAAAGTAACCAATAACCTCCGTCCATCCAATACAAACCGATTCCAAAACACTTACAATGCTGTTAAAAGCATCATTAATTGCGCCCGCCAGCCCGGAGATGGTCTCGGGGTCGCTGAGCCCGTTGCGGTGGGGCCACAGCAGCAGGGTGCTCGTGTACTGTGCCAGCTCCTGCTCCGTGGGACATATTTTGTTTAAATTCCACACGTACGTCAGCACGGCGTTGGCGAAGTGATGCTGAAACATTAATGGCACCGTTACGACCTATGTCAGTGTTGTATGAGAATATTTTGCCTGATTGTTTAATTAATTTCTACAGTCAAGAAACAGTCACACAACTTGAAAGACATTTTTGTGGGATATAATATACTACACGGGAACCACGAGGAAAAATATGTCTCTAATACATAAAACTCCAATCGTAGTTACAGTACGTTAAGCTAAACACTTACGTCATACATGAGCACCAGCTGACGGCGAGTGATAGCGGCGCCGTCATCGAACGAAATGCATTCAGCGGTAGAATTCTGCGCGACCCTGGTCAGCCAAATCTCGAAGAACCCTTGCTGTGAACGGACCGGCACGTTGGCATCATTCCTGTACTAACTCGATAGCATAAACCTATTTTAGAACCCTATGCTAAACTATGTAACGATTTCAATAGGAATTTCGCTTCTAGCAGAAAATTGCAAGAGCTCGCAAAAGAGAGATATTTTAGTTTATAAAATCGCATTTGCTTAAATCATAAGGAAAACAGTTTAAATTTAAGAAAATAAATTGATTTATGGTGACCATGGATTCACAATCAAGTACAAGACAATCATTAATGCGCCAGTAATTGTAATACAAGTAAAATACTAATTTGTGACATTCCGGGTCAACAAAATCTAGTTACATAGTATAGTATCTAACTAATTAAATATAGCCGGGTATGAAACACAAGCATTAATTGTAGCTCATGAATGATGAAGTCTTGCTCTCATAAAGATTTATATTTGGCTAATAATACAACGTATGGACGAGCACAGCACCAGCACAGCTATAACGCAAAGACATACATGTGTAAACATATATATAATCAATCTTAATGTATTGATCAACAAATTATAGTTGAGTGCTTCAACGGTTGCTTCAATTGCTTATAATTATTTACTTAGGAACTTTTCAATACAACTGTAATTATTTACATCAAAGATTGATTGCTGATATTTTTACACACATTTATCTTTACATTGTCACCTTATTTCATACCTTTATCAGGATAATCTGATCATCCTGGGGCAAGACTTGGAACCCTGGCAGGCGTTTGGCAAACTCGACGACCTGCTGAATGGCGGGCGTCATGCGCACGCCCACGTTGTGCCACAGTTGGCGGCGCATCTCGGTGCCATCGCTGTTGGGGTCCATCGGCAGCTCGATCAGGCGCACCACTACTCCGCTGCTAGTCCCGACCCCCTCCACGCTGCGACCGGCCATCGCGCTGGAGCTACCAGCACTCGTGCCCTCAGCTACAGGTTCCTCATAGCCCCCACACTCCATGGCGTGCAGGCGGGCGAGCGTCAAGGCAGGACACGCGCTGTTCTGGGCGCATTCCACGGTCCCAGGGCAGACGCCGTTGCCAAGTCGGTGGCGGGTAATGGGGCACACGTTGAGCCCTGGGTTACCGAAGGCGGTCTCGACGGCGGTGATGATAGCCGTACAGATGGCGTTGTTGACTGCGCTGCCGATTGCGTGCGAGGTAACCGTTTCCGAGCCGGCGAGGAAGTTGGCCGGCAGCGAGTTGGAGCTCGTGCCGCTGGTGCTGGGGCCTGACATATCGCTAGTTGAGGGGTGGACACCTATAAGATATTGTACTATTAATCTTCAAGGCTGAAAGGTTCGTTTTCCATTTTTCCGTCTCCAAAGCTTCTTTGCTTGGCTGCTGAATGTTTAAGCACAACTATTGGCTGTGAGGCTTTTAAAACTAAATACCTAAATCATAAGCCTTTCGAAAAAATAATAAAGCTTTTAACTACATAAACAACTTGACCCGCAGTTATGAGATTTAAGTAAAATGAAAAGTAGAAATAGGAGAAGTAAGAAATAATATTGTGTCATAGAGCCCAAACCATATGGAATAGAATCAATTAACTTTATGATATACTCGTAATTTACATTACAACAAAAAATGCATAAATATTGCCAATCAAATATTACGATTCATAACAAACCATAATTATTTACAAAAATATATAAACAAGCTAACGCATATATATATATATATATATATATCCCTTAAGGAGAATATTAACATACATAATTCCCAATTACATAGTTAACTAAATTTCTATTTAGGCAACTAATAGATCTTAGGCCGAACAACTTGCTTCACAATACAAAAAATACCGTGAACGATTAGGGCCTCACCACACTACGACAAATTGAACTCAATTTACGTCGCCTAATTGTCAAACTGTAAATTACGCGACACATCTTCGGTAAAATTTTTGCCGTTTTTAAAGACGGAAAATCGGCTCACGTCGCAATGTGGCGTAATGAGAAGAAAGAGAAACCTCAAAGCTGCAAGTGCATCCCAACACGTTAACCCAAGTGCCATGAGTAAATGATTCTCTTTACCCTCCCTGGGGCTGGCCCTGCGCGCGTCCTCCTCCTCGTAGAGACAGTTGTTGCGGTGTGCGGCGTTGACAAGTCTCACCACTTCTCTCACCACGTCATCGCGAAAATCCTCCTCCATATCGTCCAGGCTTGAGACAGCCACGAGATTTTTCGGTAGATCCTGACTCGGCTCCGTGGTGGTAGCTTCGCGAGTACGTTTCGGCACACGCCCGTATCTAACGGCTGCATTAATTGGCAAGTTAGTTTATGGCACGGAGCACCATCCAATGGCAAACTAAGGTGGGCTGGTCTCCCGTTAGTCGCTAGGACCATGCCTTGCATGGGAACACGCGATCATGGAAACTGATTCGCGAAGACGAGCAGCGTCGAGTTTATTTTGGTCATGATTTATATCCCGTTAGTATTCATTAAAAGAGCAAGAGCTAGTTTATCAAAGTAATAAGCCGAAAAAAAGCTTTTTGAAGCCGCTGATATTATTAATATGTTTTCCTCTTAATGACAAAAAAAAAACCAGATTATTCTATACCAGAAGTAAAAAAAATATTGCTTTAAATTGAATTAGGAAATGCCGTAAACGGGCCTGAACTTTTACCCCGGAATAACTTCACCAAGTCCAGTGGTGTCCATGCAACCAACGAGAGACAACCGAACTGTGGCCTTATCTCATCTCCGCTACCAGCCAAGGAATAAGTAATAAAGTGTAGTACTCACACTCACGGCTCATGCCGACCGCCAAACACTTCTTAAACCTGCAAAACTGACACCTGTTCCGATTGAGCCTTATCACAAGGCACTTGCCGTCGCGTAAGCACCGATATTCAATTTGCTTCTGTATACTACGCCTGAAGAAGCCCTGCGTGTCAAAACTCGGGATGAGTTGCATGGTGTAGGTCACGTGGCAAGCGGCTACCCACGGCGACACGTGAATTGTTGAAAAGTTTGTAATTCATTATTTGTATGGGTTGGTTTGTTTATTTCTTTACTGTTTTTTATTTAAGATTGGAAATAATGTAGAGCTGGACATAATATGGGGATATTAATATTTGGCAATTATTCGTTTTGGGAAAATAGGCTGCATTACCCAAGCGTATAAGTAAAATTTGAATTCAATATTCCTGGTAACTCAATAACATTCATTCATCACATTTATACAGCGCGATCAGGGATCGTAATGTGTGTCGGACATAAAAAAAAATAAAAAGATTTGAATTTATGTACCTAAACAAAAAATAGAGACCATATGTGTATAGAAAATAATTTTTAAAAAATAAAATAAAAGTTCTAAATGGCCGTAAGTACATAGTCGTAGTATAAAAAAAAATCTGAAATGGAAAAAAATCAACCTCAACTAAGGCCCGTCGAAAAACAGCCAGAGAATCATATCACGCGATCCTTTTCTAGTAATTTTCGTAATATTTTAAAAAAATAATTACGAAAATGTCACTTTCTGAAAAAGAATCATGCAAACAGAATTCATTTAAAACTGTTTTCGTCTCGGATTAAAGCTTAGGTGAAGCCTTTTTATATTCATTTCAGGTACTGCCTTCTACATTTGCATTATAAAATGAAATATAAAATTATGTATAAAATCAGTCTTCGTAAATAAATAGGGAAGTAGTTTTGGAAGAACTAGTGTAAAGAACAAAGAGAACAAAAAAATCCTCGAACTAAAATTACGATAATATCATACAGTATGTCATCGAGTCCGATGTTAGCAGACGTCGTATATCTTCCCAGCGGTCGGTACGTACCCTAATGCCACAGAGTGACTCGGTCAGGTTCGTACCGACCGCTCCCTCCTCCCGGCTCTCCGCAATCCTTCACATCAAGTCCTCGATGACATACTATATTAATTTAAAAGTGGGTAACTTATATGTAATGAGCATTAATATAGTAATAGTGGACTATTCTGAGGCCCACGCGCATGTACATCCGGCCGCACATTTGGACGTTGGTGGTCAGCCGAGATACCACCTGATAGTTGATGTACAGGTACGGGACGCCCGCGGTGATACCGAATCCCGAGAATGCTAAAACCTCGATGCGCCGCTCCGGGCGGATGTCCTCCCCGTGCCTGTCGGGGGAGGCCACGAAGGCGCGCATGCTGATGCCTATTTGCTGGTATCCCCAAATCGTGCCAAATACACTGGGCATGATGAGACCGCGTTCAAACTTCACCTGTCACAACCAAGGAGCCTAAGGTATCGGGCACGCGACGGCTCGGCTTCGGACTGTACCTTGCAACCCTCGCAGGAGGTGACGCCGTAGTGGTACCCCGAGGCCTTGTCCCCGCACACCTTGCACGGGACCGCTACTTTCCCTACCCCTCCTGAGCTAGCACTGTCGGCTGCGTACTGGAGTTCTGAAACAAATAATTCGTATTTTCGGTTAAATATTTATCGCTGGTATGTAAACACGACGAGAATCCACAATTTTCGTTGTTCTACCAAAATGCAAGTAACTTTACAGAACATGTTGTGAAATATTACACGGAATTATAATATTAGACATATTTAGCGTTTTCGTCATTCTATTTTATGAAATATCCATATTTCACGTACCTACTTATTTAAAATAGATTTAGGCACGCATAAAAATAAAGCAATTATTACGTCATCTTCATCACGTGGTTAAGTCCCTTCCGAATTAGTAACTAGTCTGGTACTAATCCATAAGAATTACAAAATACCAGCCTTGTACGAATTTAACAAATGTATCGCGACTAGAGCCTCTGAACGTACATAGCGTGTGAGTGAGTAGTGTATGTTGCACATGAAAGCTGCTGTATACAACAGAGCGAAGAACTCGCCTTATTCCGAGTTCCAGGGTCATACGTCATAAATCCAGTGAGGTAACCGAAACCAAATGTTTATTAGCGCATTCCTTCACGAGTAAAACTCAGTTTATGTACAGCCAGCAACAGATGTTACTAAGTCGAAATGGTTTGCATTGGAAGAATGGTGGATTTATATTTGCTCGGGTAGCGACCCCCGTATACGAGATCTAAATCCGCCATATTGGCCAAAGTAAGTGGTATGTTCCTGGATCAGACTGTGTATAGCCGGTTTTGAATTAGGACGTAACACCATTACCCATAAAGTGCATTTGGCACAAGTTGTCTAGCCCGTTTAAAAAGTAAGAGACAAGATAAAATGGACATTATAAAGATATCATTAATAGCATAAATCTCGTTTAATGACATTAAAAGTAAAATATTAAGATATAGTATTAACTATTATGAATGCATGTTTGGATTATACAAGTTAAACAAAAACACTTAGTTTTTGTTTGTACTCTTGACTGCCTTGATGGCGTTGTTGTATAAGTATACGACTGCAGTGCTGAAGTTTCGAGTTCAATCCTCGGTGATATTGGAAAGTGAAATTGGATTTTTCTACTCAGTATGAGCCCGGAGTCTGGAATTATTGCTCGATTTGGCGATAAGCTCGTCCCCTACCACATCATGGGACGGAATAATACGGCGGAAACCTCTTCGTGATAAAACGCGTAAGTGTGTGCGTTTATTTTTACTTGATAAAACTTGTTACAAAAAGTCATAGTAAAATTTATGCAAAATAAAAGTTAAAAATTGCCATTTCTGCTGTCGGTACTGCACTTTTCCGCCACTAGGTGTGTACACACCGGCGGGTTCGGCGGGCGAAGCCGATAATTATCGCTTTAAGAGAAAACAACATCCACAATCCGCAATATTTTCAGCCAGTATTTAATTTCTTATTCAGTTTGCAGCGGTCAGTTCCAAATAATTGCAGCTATTTTTGAGAATTCACCCCTACCTTCGTGCAGTATTTTGTTTACCTGATACTCAATTAAATAGTACGCGTCGGATTTTCGGAAAAAATATTGTTCATTTTAGGGACCCGACAGCAATTACAGTTCCATCCGACCTGCTCATATTCAGTCGGAATAATTGTAAATTGGGTGTTGTGTTTTTTTCAATAGCAAGTCTTGAACGTAGTTATATCTATACTTTTAAACCATGTATAATCACGCTAATAGGAGCGAAGCATCAATGAAAAATATTGCGAATATGGGGAGAATTCGTTCCTTTTGACAGCTTTCATTGCGTGCGTTGCGTAAACGATTAAAGTTACGCATCAAACATATATGACGAAATTGTTCTTAAAAAGTTCTAAAAAATATATTAATAAAAAACAAAGTCCCCTACTGCATCTGGCTGAACGGGATAAACCCAAAAACTACTTAACAGATGTCGATACAATTTGGTATGGAGATTGTCTGAAACCCTGGAAAGGATATAGGCTACTTACTCTCCCGGAAAATATTATTCACGCAAGCGAAGCCGTCATCAGATGAGCTGCTGGATGTTGCTCCAATAGTCAGAGCTATGCTGGCATTAGCGATATTTATTTTTATTTAGTCTGATTTTACGACAGGCAAGGGACATCGTCGTGGAATCCTTTCTGTAGGTGCTCCCGATCTATAGGGCACTTCAGTAGTCCACCTTTCCCTAACTCTATCTTAACCGTAAACAAACCGTAAGGAGCAGTAAACACCCTTCTTAGAGGCAGACATACACAAAGCGATAGGATTTAGACGAATGTGACCATCTTTTGTAACCTGTGTATCTTTTGTAACTACTGTATCTGAACACATCTCTTTGATTGTACAGAATAAACTGTCCATAAATACATCGGTTTTGTGCAAACAATATAAGTGCAGTTCAGTACAAAGAGGACTGAAATCCGCGAGGATTAAATCCATTGTTGAGGGACAGTGCAAACGCGTATTGAGCACAATGTTTGTTGCATACACATCTATCGGAACATTCGGCTTATCCTTTTATAGCCGCGTTGAGTTTCTCTTGAACTGTTGAAAATAAAATTTAATATTGTGTTATGTTTTTCCTTTGAAATTGTTTGGGAGAGAATATATATGACAATAATGTGAAAAATAAGTCCGTAGGGAAATTTCTGAAATAGCGACCACGAACCGGAAGACGCAGTGTAGGCAGGCCCCCACGAAATGGAGCGACGACCTGGTGAGGGTCGCCGGAGTCCTATGGATGAAGGCGGCCCAGAATTGGTCCCTGTGCCGCTCAATGGGGTAGGCCAATGTCCAGCAGTGGACGATTTCCGGCTGAAATGATGACGATGAAATCCGTAGGGTGCCCAAGAGTCGAGCTTAAATGAAAATCATGACTTCAAGCTTGCCTTAACCAGCCGGCTAGGTATGGGAGTCGCTAGATGGAGTCCAGGACGAGTTTAACCTGCATAATTACAAGGAAACCCATTCCAGGACGTTCATTTCTATCCGCACCAAGGATGACTTACGACATGAGTCCTTACTGGCATTTATATAAAAGGTTTGCTCACGGTTCGGCTCGTGTGCGCGTTCCGGAAAAAAGCGTTTTTTTACCCATATAAAGTAGAGGAGGAAATTTATCGCGTGGTCTAGTGGTAGTGGTGGCAGTTATGGACAAGAAGTACATAAGTTCGATTTCCACGTTACCCTCCACGTACATAAATAGTAAATTTTTACCAAAACGATTTCACCGATATTAGATTTCTCCCGAAAATAGTATAAAAGTCAGCGATTCCGTTTAAAACACTTTTTATTTTAGGCGCGCCATAAACCTATTACAAAAACTCACGAACTTAGCTCCACGTGAAATATAAAAGGACATGTTCGATGCGGGCGTAACATCACGAAAATACACCGACGAACTGATCGAGGTAACTCGATTATAAAAAAAAAATCATGGATTTAAGCTGCATGGTATAAATGAGTCAGCTAGAAATATAGTCCCTAACTCCAGAGTCCCTATCGAGTTAATTACTTCGGTGTGAACCGGGTGAGGTGAGTAATTCCGGTCATAAGAAACCATCGGACCATTGTGTACTAATAACAGCGCACGCATTGTATCCCTTCTGAAGGACATTATAGCTAGCCTAATTACTAGCCGGTATGACATTTTACAATTAATATCAGCGCAATACCTTGCAATACAATGTTTCTGGGCGGCGTAGTTTGTATAAGGAGTATGTCATCAGTGGAGCGATTCATTTAAGTTTCATTCAGTTGTGTGAAGGTGTAATTATATTATACACAAGGTTTAATTAATGTCGGGGTCTGAAACCGTGCTTGGTAAGTCCTAATAGGCTTGCCACCGCACGGGTCAGCTGGCGAAATATTTGTCATATGCCTCTACCTACCCCTAATAGAAAAAGGCGAGACGCTATATATGTGAATGATAAATATCGAAAATGGCACAAAATTCAATACCCATTATTCCCTATCGACTTTTTTTAAGACAGACTTTGGCAGAGGTCGAGATTTTTAATCAACAAAACACACTTTGTTCTTTGACGAAAGAATGGATGTATTTGCTTATCGAATGCAGTTTTACCACTACCATGTTACAAAGCTTTTTAAAAATAAAGTAATGTAAACAATATTTTAGAAACGACTATCTACCTACGAGTAATGTAGTCTAGTATGATTATTAATCGCCAAGCTAGTCAACAAAATATCGAAGCGATTGACGATCACACGTTTTTTCCATATTAAAAAAATTTAACATTTTTTTCATTATCTAAAGTAGAGATTAAAACGATTTTATCGAATTTAAAAGACTATATCTTTTTTTATTATTCAATTGCTGCCCTATTGCATCTTTATTTTTCTAATCCCAATTATCAAATAAAGTCATTAAAGATATTCGTTAAATTATATTACAGCCCGAAGGAATTTTAGTTAGAAATAGAAAAAAATTACCAAACTAAAACCTAACTGTGTTTTCGCCCAAATATCTATAACACGATTATGAATTTCAGTTCCCATGACGTCGTTTTACACTTTGTTTTTAACGTACATGTGTTCATTTTCCCAAACCGATTCCATTTCATATCCATTTAATATTGCCTTCTATTTTTATCGACTTATAGGGCCGATGAATTATTAACTAGCTGTCCACGTAACATATTTGCATTACTTGTTACATAATACGAATATGTGACAGCGTTCGTATTTATTACATCCTAACTACAAAAAATTGTAAATGTTGGAATTAATAGCATAATAGCCCCCATTTAGTGCATAATCCTTAGTCAAAGTGATCATGAACAAATCACGCCAATTTTATCCAATTTCATTCCTATTTTCATATTAGACACTAATTGTTATCCCGAATAATACATCTTAGAGGACATTTTTGCCAGCGTAATTACTGGGTATTATTAGACTTAACATTGTCTCAGGATGAAGAGCGCAGTGGGGTACGACTCAATGCTTTAAATGGTTGCTACTGCTTAAATGCATTCATATCTCTTACTACCAGCCGAGTGGCATGCTCGTCTCGGCATTCAGTGGCATTAAATCTATTAAACCGAAATTGACGCATTTGGGCATCATCAAAGTAACTTGTAAATTTCAAAACTGCATTAGTAATGATGAGGGTTCCTTCATTTAAAAGATATAACAGCAACACGCCATCACAAAAGTCTTCGGCAAAAAGCTTTACTAAATGTAATAAGTGATAGGGCAAGTCACGTAGGCTTATTGGAACATCGCAACAAACAAACAAAGAGAAGGATTCCACCAGCTTTGCTGCACAGTTTAGTAAAATAAAAGTTTGTATGCTTTCAACGCTTATTAGCACGAATTGTTAGGCTGTATTTCCACTAGCGAAGTGGAGCGGAGACATTTTTTTATACAATTAGCTAATTGAGAGTTAGTGTTTGTTGGTATTTAAAGTGTTATCAATACAAGTAGTAGGTAATTACGTTACCTAATTTTAAGGTAAGGAGGGTGAGAATATTAATGTCTCCACGAAGCTCAATAATACAACTGTGAAGTAGTAACAAATTACCATTTCATTGTCACATTTGTGACGCTAACATTATCTAGGAGACAACAGTAACATATAAATAAAGGAATATAATTGCACTTAACTCTCATCCTAGCATAATAGATTTGTTCAACAGAATAGAACGTCGAGGTGCAGTAGTTACGAAATAGCAACAATACACCAATCAGTGCCAGCTCTGTGACAGTTCAAATTAAACATAGAAATAGGAAAGATGACTTGACTACTTGATGGTTTACTGCACGCGGTAGGAAAAGTGTCTCATTATATTTTATGGACACAAACGTACGTATGTATGTGTATAATATTAAGAATTATTAGCAATAAATATGCATGGTTTTTTTTACTTACGATGCCAAACGAACAAATTTTTAATTTCTCATTGTAGTCGCAATGTTACTATATTTAGTGCTTAATTAAAGGGCGCCTTTAAGTTTACGAAATTGGCAAATAAACCACCATTACTACCAACAAAATTTTAATTAAATCCGTACCAGCTCTCCGCATCGCTTCAGTGGAGACACAGCCTTACAAAATTGCAATTCATATTTTTAATGCCGCAGATATGTTGACTTCAATATAACGATATATTGACTTTGAAAAACGTACCGTGTATGGCCGCGGATAGTTTTATAATATCTAACGCCTTTGTTCTGACAATTTCATTAGGAACTTGAATTATCCTTCAAAAAATATGCATATGTAAATGAATGCGATTAATTAGCGTGATTGTTTCGCTAGGTTTTCCAGAATTGTGTGATGTATGCACCGTCATTATGATAATATTTTTACTCGGCATTTAATTTATACGAAGTCTTTAAAATATTCTTTACATCTTCGAAGGCATTCATACCATTTTATATACTTTTACTAATAAAATACTAATATACAATAAACTAAAGCTAAGTGGACGTTAACATCCATTTAAAAAAAATGGCCTGTAAAACTAATTAAAAAGTTATAAACTACAATATTTAATTAACAACGTGCTTATTTGTGGGAAAAAAAGCCGAAACAGTTTAATAATTACAAACAGAAATCTGTACCATAAAAATTGAACATGATTTGATAATTTACATTCCGAACTGTTTGGTGCCTCAGTCGACACTGCACGCATTGATAAGAGATGGAATTGCAACTCTGAGGGTGTAATGTCTTGCAGCCAATTCAAAAATGCAAACTATGAAGATGTTTGGGTGTCTTTTTGTATTCGTATAAACTATTAATATGGGCCGGCGCTGATATAGCGGACCGAAATGCAGATAATTTTTCCCGTCAAAACTATTATCGACATTGTCTTAATTGAAATAATGTTCAAAATTCATTAACACATGAATAAATTGCATTACATTGTCGTATTATGTGCGCCGGCCCTTACATATATGCAATTTCTTCCGGAAATCTATCCGATACATCCATGAAACAAGAAGAGTTATTAGTCATTTGCTATCTTCCAATTTGAATTTAATAAGCTTCAAATTATCTTTATGGCGAATTATTTTTAATATTGTTTACCCGCAATATTCTCTCTGAAAACAAACAGGACATCAACATTTTCAATGACTCAGCAAAGCACTTAAAGTATTATCATAGGTCAAATATAGATTCCATAATGTCTATTACGGAATACAATGCCTCGTTGCTTAATTGCAGAAACAGACAATACCATGCCCCGCACCGGACTCGCCTCAAAAGAAATAGCATACGAGGTTTAAAATCAATGGACGCGCGTTATTTTCTGAAAAATTTAATTAACAGCTCCGCATATACCATTGCACTGAAATGCAAAGATATTTCACGTTCAATAAAGCTTCCGTATATGATTGTAAAGTATCCCTTGCTTTAACGGTGATGGAACACATCGTGAGGAACCCTGCATACCTGAGACGTACTCTATAGGAATTTTGAGAGTCTGTGAAGTCTACCAATCCGCACTAAGTCCGCGTGGTGGACTAAGGCCTAATCCCTTTTAGTAGTAGAGGTGGGCCTAGCCCAGCAGCGGGACAGTATATAATACAGGGCTGATATAATTATATTATTATTGTATGATTGTTTTTCGATGATATTACCCGCATTTCATATATGAAACAAAATGCTGTTTGCTATTTAATATTATAGTTAACGCGGCTTCAAGTACAACTTAAGTATTTAGCTTAAATTCCGAAATAAAAATGTATTGCTACGAAAGGAAACCTTAAAATCTTTGCAACCAAATATTCTATACACCGCAATAAGCCCGAAATAATCTTCACCAATCGCACTAGTTTCGCCTTCCATCGGGAATAGTAGTTTGAATGTGCAAGTCAATAACATCCATTGTTTGCGGCCAACCTCATCATAGTTGCATTACAGTGCCTCGAACTATGTATGAATCCCAGGTGCCTTCATTTTGGATACTAGAATTATTTATAGGCGTTCTCGACGTTAAAACTTGCAGGATTTTGACTTTTGAATGCCTAGATTCCTCGGTTTAAATAGTTGATTATTAAGGAAAATTCCTAAAAGAAGCGACGGTGAGTGGCCACCGCTATTGAGTTAGTCACCTTGCTAAATGTAGTCATTGTATTACCTACCCTCTAGGTGTAATACGTATCCAGCAATCTGCGCGGCCGTAACTGATGCATTTTTATTTATTTGTCAAATTGTAAGCGCAGCAGCCTTATTAAAATTCCGGAAGCTCGACTTTCAGTTTGCAAATATTATGAATGCATTTTACAGATTTTTCACCGGCAGCAATTCATTGTCTTTTATTTGTTTATTCATCGGACGGCATGCAGGGAAGCATGGACTTGTTGCAAGAGTTAAGTTGTTTGGCATTTTTATAGAGAACTTGAATTACAGAACTTATTTTTATAATGAATCTAATTTTTATACACATGATGTAGTCTGAATTAGAATTACACCAGGCCGCAAGTGACTGTGTATGAATCGGCATATATCATGCATTTTTTAGATCTAGTGTAAAAAATAAGTTCATAAAATATTTGTTGGCATTATTAGTTTGGACTTATTTAAAAGTTCCTGCATCTTATATATATGAAAATATATTATGTATAATATTATATGAGAAACTGTTAGCTTCTTAATTTAACAGTTATGACGACAAATTTGAATAAATATTCTGCAGGGTTAGTTGTTGCAGTCTTGGGGTTGTAACATGTTTTAACTTGCCGCCGGTGTTTTTCGATTTCATTTCAGTAAGATGTTTTTTTTTTTATTTAATGACAATATATAGCGAGCA
Source organism: Manduca sexta (assembly GCF_014839805.1). Classification (NCBI taxonomy): domain Eukaryota; kingdom Metazoa; phylum Arthropoda; class Insecta; order Lepidoptera; family Sphingidae; genus Manduca; species Manduca sexta. The sequence goes on along the minus strand of NC_051141.1, from coordinate 264,175 downwards.
AAGAGACAAAGTCGAAGGATTGTACGAATTAGTTGCAGTTAAAATTAAAGTCAGAGTGTAAGTCATAATTTTAGCCTCTCTTTTTTATTTAGTAAGAAAAATAAAAGTCATGAGAGTCCAATAATAGCTGTATATTTCAATGGTTCTAAGATTTATTAAAACCAATAAAGTTAGTTTAAAAAGGCTTTGAAGTTGCTGTTTTCATAAAGTTTTTTATTGAGTATATTTATATATAATAGCGAGGTCAGTAGTAACGTCACTCATTTGTTATGAAAATGTTATTTTTGGAATAAATACAATTGCTTTGGTTGTGTTTGTTTGTTTATAGAGTGAGAGTTACAGTACTGATTATTGTTTGTGGTAGTTAACAAGTTGACCTCAATATATATTCGTTTTTATGGAAATTATTACACTCGCCCTTCGTTCCGTTACGATTCATTATCCTTTTTTTGATATATTTTCTTTTGTCTTTATGTATGACTATGACATATATGACTACTTTGGTATCAATAGAAAGCTAGCCTCATACCCGCTACGATTCCTCTAAGGTACACATTTTCAATAAGTACCTATCTTAATGGTTTATCTTACATAGTAACTTGTCTGTTTAATCTCATGTTACCAGCCACGGGTCAATACTGTGAACTTTATGAAGCAGAAGATAAGGCCTTAATTATCGATGAGTTTATAGTTTAATTAAAGTACGCGATTTGAAAAAAAATCCTTATCCAGGACATATTGACGTAGCATGGAAATCGGCACCCGGCAAATACAATTTGTGCCTCAAACAGGAATAGCCCACATTGCATTACAGTGTAATTCGGCTTGGCATTCAACTGAAACACCTATGCTAGCGAACGTCCAAATGTAGTTTCGATTTAGCACCGAATGTGATTTGGTTTAAGGAGCTTTGTGGTGGCTTATAACTAATGGGAAACCGGAAATGACCAGATATATGAAAAGCGCAAACTGTTATTACACAGTTGGCCTTAATTAAAATTATTTAGTGAATAGGCTTTGCAGGACATCTAGCGTCAATAAATTATTTTGGTTTTGTATTATGTGAAGAGAAAATTAATTTCAGCGAAAAGCTGTTTGTGTTATTTAATATGAATGGTTGATGTAATTTTGCATGTATTGATGTAAAGCGCACCGCTCAGACATGCACAAAGAGATTAGAACTATATTTAGTACTGTTTTAATTGCTGTTTTATAACTTGGTATGTCTCTAATAATTGGATAGTAAAAAACATATATTTAAAAAAGTATTTGACGATTTAAATATATTAAAAAATCACGGCGAAAATTGAACCGCAGTCTCTCGTTTCTCAGACGATTCTACAACTTCGCCGTCGCTGGGATTTGGTGCGTCATGAACGATAATAAAATATAATTATAATTTCGTTATTTAAAGTTATAGCACTAAATTTAATGTTATGCATTTGCTAAAATAATCAAAATCTTTGCGTAAATCAGAGATGGACATTTGTTAAAGTTTTTATTTCTTTTTAAAATATTTTTTTACAATAGACAAGTCATTTTTTATAATATATTGTAAATTCTAAAGCCTCATTTTTTAATAATCGCAAACAAAACATTATTTGTTTTTACATTAAACGAATTAAAAATTTAAATGACATTATCCTAAATAAAAACTGATTAAAACCTTGGAAAATATTGAAAGCGTCCTCACCGATATGTAAATCATTCAAATAATATATTATAATAATTTATGTTAAGAATACACATATTCCTAAATAGTAGAGTTCATAATAATATTATTTATATTCATTTTACAGATCTAGTTCGTATCTAAATACCTTTCAGTTTTACTTTTGAGTAATAAGCTGCAACAAATAAAACTGTAAAATTTCATCGATACACCTTCCGCTACAGCGCATCAAACGCCGAGGGTGCTTTTATCCACCCCACACTCGCCGGCTTAATTAAAAACTGACAACGCAACATAACAATTACACTCAAAAAACGAGAAAATTGTTTCACAACTTGTTCCCGCCGAAAAATTGGCGAATTTTATCAAAACTCGATACAATACCTCGCAACATAATCGGATGCCCGTTCTTTGACCAAGTTAAATGTTTTCGAAACATTTGGCGCGAGTTTGAGACCGAATTGTCGCGAGACCCGCTTTATCCTGAACTCGAAGTGAGCGATGCAGCGAGTGGTCAGTGTGGCCAGCAGGCGCAACGATGAAGCACTGCCGCCCGACGCGACCGCCACCATTCAGCCTCGTATTACTAAAGTACTGAAATCTCGCGCGAACCTTTAAAGTAATAAATTGAATTTTGCGTATTTTTAACAGCACAATGACCGGGACGAGCACATTTTTTCGGAGTGAATTAAGGTCTCTTCAGTCCAGAGAACACGATATACCGAACTTGTAGGATATAATAATTGTATCGTAACACGTTTTATTTAGCGTAAATAAGTCTCAACAAAAGATTTCAACGCGCCCGATTTAGTTTCTTAACACCGAAAATTTAGAAGAAAGTTTTCTGAAGTTAACGGATTTTTACCTAAAAACAATATTTTTCTGAAAATATCGCATGTAGACTAGAATAACTCGTAAAATTTTGCGCGCCTAATGTTTCAGTCGATACTTACCTTACCGGACACTGAAGCCTGGACCGCCGCCCGGAGCTCACCAACCGCCAACTACAACCTACAAACCGCAAAGAGTCGCGACACGGGAGCTGATATCAAAGACAAGTAGTCAGCTCGACGTTCACAGATGCACTGTGCTGAACGCGGGCGAGTCTCGTGGTCACATCCGACCTCGCGCATGGCGGCAAGAGGTTCCTCTTCCGGACCGCCCATCTACCAGCACAGCTTACGGACGGAACAGCTTGCTGCTCGCACTTATGCGTTTTACATCCTATCTATCACGGTATACATTAATTTACACTTTTCACTTTAAACTCTATTTGACCAATCGGATGCTTCGGCCGCCATGTTGATGCTCAATATTAAGTTTTTTTTTTATTAAATCTAAACTTCACGGGATTTTATTAAAGGGCTGTATAAAATAACTATTGGAGATTTCCGTACAATTTTGTAATTTTTTTATATATAGACTGGAGCGAGGGGGCGAGAGTTTATACAATACACAAGTATTTTCAAATCACTTTATATTGTCTGTATGGATTTAAAACATAACTGTAACTATATTCTCTCAATAAGTGATTATTGTAATCTTTGGAAAAAATGAATGTGTTTACCCGTAAAATAATAACGTATTTCTTTTTATAGTTTTTGTTGTGTTTCCTAATTGTTATTAAAACTATTTTAAATTACGAGTGGAATTAATACGGAGATATAACAGATAAGTAACATCAAATACAGATCATAGCTAGACAACTATCTTCGTTCATTAATTTTTAAGACTTTAGACCTTATTAATATACTCTTTAGGTTTACTATATATCGTTTTTTCTCATTTAAGTTAAAGGTAAATGTTATGCACCAAAGACTAACTGATATTACAGAAATGTGTTTATTAGTAACGCGGTTAATATAATGCCGTCAATTTCCCTACATAACGAGCCACGACAGTTCCCAGACAGCTTGGCGCCCATGTATAAGACAGCGTTCCTTACTAGAACCGTTTCTATAAAATCCTAAGTTGTAGAGGGATAGGTTAAAAAATATATATATGCATGTAATGATGACTTTTAAAATACTTTAAAAACAATATAATACGTTATGTGTATCTATGCGTTGTCACAATTAAGGTTAAATATACCTATAGTCAATTATATATGCATTACTTTGAATATATTCTATACTGTCATAATAATTAAATCAATTTATATTAACAAAAAAATTGTTTTATATTTAAATGCACTAAATTAGAAGTATAGTAATTCAAAGCGGCGATAGCCTAGGTGGGTGTAGAACGGACTGCCGAGACGAATGTCCGCAGGTTCAAATCCTAAGGGCACACACCTTTGTCTTTTCTAAAATTATGTGTGTATTCTTTGTGCATTATCGCTTGCTTTAATGGTGAAGGAAAACATCATGAGGAAACCTGCATATCTGAGAAGTTCTCTATAAGAATTTTGAGGGTGTGTGAAGTCTACCAATCCGCACTAGGTCAGCGTAGTAGACTAAGGCCTAATCCCTCTCAGTAGTAGAGATGGCCCGTGGTCAGCAGTGGGACAATATAGAATACAAGAATATATTATATAATTCAAAGTAACAATCACATAAGTTAACACAGGTAAGATAATGAAATACAACTATATAGACTACTGACCACCTCGTCAAAGGTATAACCATGGCCATATGGTACGAATAACATGATTAGCAAGTTTTTAAAAGTTGAAAAGTTGACCCAATAGGTAGCATTTATAGGCTTTCATACTTCCATTCGTTCCCTTCTCCTTTAAAAAAAATATTTACTTTTCTGGAAGATTTGGTAACGAATTGAAGCCATAGGAAATAAACTCTTGCCTAATTCACCGAAGTATTTTTGCGACAATACCGAATGAAATGGGACTTTTTTTGTTTTACTTCTGTTGCTAAAGGGTTGGTAACAATACTTCATAGAAATTTATGTAAGTCAACAAAAAACAATTCCATTCTGAATTTTTTTTAGAAATTTGCGTCGAAAATAGTTACACTGGTGTGTTCTGGTTTGAAGGACATTGTAGCCAGCGTAACTATTGGACCTAATAAGACTTAAAATCTTATGTCTCACGATGGCGAGCGCAATGGAATACCAAACAATATTTTAATAACGTACTCCTACGTTACTCAGAATTCAAATAATTTAAAAAATATATAAGATGTCTCTATTGTTTTTTGTAACATAGTTTTAATTACTTTTTGTCTGTTTCGTTTGTTTGTTTTACATGTATGTACTTTGTCTTTGTTACGAAATGAATTTCTTATTTTCTTCTTTCTATTCCAAGAGTTCAATACAATAAACATAAGAAATTGCCTCAACTGTTTATTGATACACTTGTTAATTCATTTTCACAATGGTTGTGCAACAATTTCCTCGGGAAAGTAGAATTTTAATATTAGTTCAGTTGACAGCAATTAAATTTCCCAAACAAAAAGATTTTAGTTAGTTTCCATTTATTTTTCTTTTTTGTGAAAGCGTTTTACAAAACTGTATGCAGGTTTAACGTGGGTAGGTCATTTTTTTCTCGCACACTAAAAATTGTATCTAATTTTAAGTATATTTTATAAGGCCCGTCGAAATTAACTTTTCTTTCCAAATAATCTATTTACATATTATGGTTACAAATAAATACATTTTCATTATGCCTGCCTTTCAAAACCGGTCAAACAGAATATACCAAATTAATTAATAGTACAACGCGGTAATATCGAAGCTTGTATTAAATTTAATGCTTTGTGTAATGGTTCGGCTACACTGACTTCTATTGATATTATTATAACTCTCAACATAATAATATACACAAAAAATAATTATTATATTTTTGTGATATTGTTACGAAATATAAGTATCATATTGTAGTAAATTTACAATGGAACATGCTGGATGTCGACGCCTAAGTTATAAGTATTTTTCCCCTTAATTAAATCATGTTTTTAATATCATACCAATATATTTTATCTGTGGCGTTCTAATTAAAATTGGAAGGATTGGTTTGAACGTATATAATGTGATTTAATTTTTTCCTATATAAATGTAAAAATTAAATGTTATGAGTTCTTTTTTGTCCAGAAAAATAATAAACACAGAAATTTATTAGTTAATAAATAATTAAACTTAAACAATTTAAACCATAATTCATTAATTACGTGTTTTGATTCTCTCAACATATTGAAAATAACAATGATATTGAAAATGTTTGTCCGAATGAAAAGTAGTCGGTGTTTGTCGTAGCTGTCTACACTTGTAGCTTTATTTGCGTGTTGCTACGGTTTAGGCAACTGTCCTTACTATACTGTCTCACTGCTTAAGACGGCCGTCTTATACTACACTTTCACACGCAATTATATTCACACACACACATACAATATGACGCTCTCTAACTCGCGCTTAACAAATTACTTTACTTTAATTAAGTGGTTTCTCAAGACACAGGTTCAACCTAATTTGAAAAACTCTGGCAATTTTTTTCTGTACCTTCATATATTTAAATAAAGATTTTTCTTTTTTTCACTGAGCAGGTTAAAGATTTATTGCTTTCTTATTTTCCTATATTGGTCTAGTGCAAGTTAGCATGCTTCACATACATTGAAAATATTTTATGGAGAATAATATTTCCTCTCGATGTTTTTCTTAAGCGTTTAGTGAACGATATTGTGGCAATTCTCTCTTTCAAAATAAGTCACAACCCAGAGCTTGATATAAACGTCGAGTCGACAAGTAATTATGCATCTCCAGAACCACATGATTTAACCCTCTTAGGGAATGTTTTTCTATAAATACCTCCTAAATGTTCACATGTGACGTGAATGTTTGAGATGTCTGGATGCCTGTAGATCAGGCCGCCGTTAAATGCATTTATATTTAACTAAAATAGAGCAAGACCTATTGTCACAAGCTACTAGTGGCCGGAATCTTTATTCCAGCAAAAAACACCTAACATGGATTTTTAAGTGTTGTTTTAAGCGACGTGAAAAATGTAGTTTTCAACCCGCATTTCAGCACACGTCGGACATATGAAGGCTCTATACCACATACATGACGGTGATTGATAAGGTTTCGCGCAGACGGCGCGGCCTCCGACGCGGTGTATCGCGCTCAAGCGGCACTGTCAATACATTTGAAGGTACGGTAACGAACCCTCCAATATGTTTTGTGAGTGTGGGACTATTTTTATGTGTGGATGAGTTGGAATTTGTTGATGATTGGAAATATAAAGACGAGGATTTTTTTTTGTTTCGACATATGGTTCTGAAATTTGTTATATAGGACTTTAAATACGTTATTTTTCCGGTGACCTATATTAATATGGCGGCGGCGAGTCGAAACAGAGAAATATTTGTGGAAACTTGGTAATTCAATAAAAGCTTGGTAATGTTCTTGGCGTACGGTTGAGAGCTAGGAAAGTAGTTTTACACATTTTTTATCAGCCTAGCGCGTTTTACAATTTTTGTCTCGTTGGTCTAGTGGGGTACGCCTGTGAAACGGGAGGTCCCTAGTTCGCATTGCAGGCCGCAATTCTTCACTGTAGTCAAATTCTTGTAAATAATGCCAAATCTGCTGTAAAACATGCTTGCAAAAGAGTGTTGCCTCAACCTTATTGCAGTAGGGTAAGTAACACTGAACTTCCAAACAAAACATTAATCATGAAATTATATTACGTCATTAAAATCTAAAATAGCCCGTCCTACGTCAGAAGTAGGGAACAAAGAATTGATAATTATAATATAAATTGTTCTGTTGTTGATTTAAATTGCAGGCTAAATGGCGGCGGGTCTAGTTACACTTTAGTCCTCGGAAATAGCCGGTCACCTGCAGCGCAAACCTTCTTTGCATATGTGATGTCCCACATATCGATTCTTTGAATTATCGATCAGAGGTATTCTCGTTAAACGGTGTCGATGAAGTGGGTCATATTTAACTATACGTGTATTGAAATAGATTAGCGTAGTTGAAGAAATTGGACGCCATAGTGTAGCGGGTTGACAGACGCGGCAATATTTTTCCGAAACAAGAGCAAACAGTTAATATTGTGTTTTAGGGGAACAGTATAATTTTAACATATGCAACCATGCCACCGACACTCCCATGCACGCACCGATTTTGTGTTTGTACAGTAGATTGCCAATTCAGTTTTCACTCGCGGTCCAATTAAAATGTCCTGTGTTTGCCCGAAAGGACAATATTGCCTAAAACTGCATTATCTGATAGAAAATTGTATCTTTACTTTTAAGTAAATCTTGCAGATTTATAATTAGGGGTGTTTTTGGGTACTTGGAAGTAGGTGGATTTCGCCTATATACAATAGCAGCGAGTTATGGATACGCATGATTGTAAGCATTAATAAAATTGATTATTGCGTTTACTATTTCATACGTAATATCTAAGAGCAAGCGTACATAATAATACGAACTTGACGGTAAATTAACGAGGCAACTGAGTGATATAGTTTGTTAGCCACGAAACAGTGTGCTGTCAATATTTGAAAATTGTATGGCAAAAACCGTGGTAAAAACAATTCGAAACATTTCTAATAAAACTTAAAACACAACGTGCAGATGAATAATGTTTTGGAGTAAAATTAATTATCTCTCTATGGCGTAGTGTCATTATAGTCTACTGCCGTGCTGAGGGCTCGGTTTCGATTCCCGGGTCGGGCGAATTTTTCCGCTCAGTATCAGCCCGGAGTCTGGTATTGTGTTTTAATTATAATTAATAAAATAACAATAGTCTTGGCATTTATAATGTGAGACCTAACATAGCTGAAGTAATGTGGGATCATCTAATCCTTAGAGTAAAAACCATGTGTAATATAACACTTTATGCAATGGTACATAAAGGCTAAAGTTTCGCGGTTGTAATGCTAATATTTTAACTAAAGGCCTTTAATGCATAAGTATTTAATAGTTTAAATAATTTATATATTATCTATCACGTTTCTGGTACATATCATAGCGCCCGGATAGCGACCCTCGTACGTAAGGTGTTAAAACCCGTCATAGCAGCCAGCAGGCCGGCATAATTGTGTCGACTGCCAAGGGGTAATCATTTCTCGTCAATCGACATTCTATTGGATCCCACTCAACTTACCATCTAATGCGCTGGACACATTTCCCGTGTATGTATGTATAAAATGGTGACCATATTTTTTTTATTTTAGTATGTTTTTTGTCATATTGAAATCTATTTTATACATAACTACCCGTTTTCTTTCCTTCACTTGTCCCCTTATTACGGTTGTCTGGAAATAAATTGTCTCCAGTCATAAAAACGCCAATTGCACTGTATGGATATTATACCGCATTTCATTTCCTCATGTCCAGTAAAGTTATAAATAAATAATTGTCGCCTTTTCTTCGACTTTACATTTGATGTAAAGAAAACCAAAACAGTGATGCAATACATTATTTAATATAGTTTATTGGCAAGAAATGTTTGGTTCTAAACAGCTTCACAACTATGTATTACAACACAGAGAGCTACGTCGAACCAAACTACTAACCAACTAGCGGAAATAGTTCCTGCTTTAACGCTGTTGACCTGTACTCCACTAAGTGTCACTCCTGATCATGAAATTCCGTGAAAACCGAACTAAGCTAACATAATTTGAAAGGTATCTGAGAGTTTGGGAGAGCGCGAACTGATACAGACAGAAATTCTAAATAGAACTTCTATGTAGAGATACTACCGTATCATCTAAATATTTTTGAGTTATAAAAGCAATTGTTGCCGATACCTAATTATTTCGCATTAATATTACATCTGACGTCAAATGTAACACAATTCTTTATTCCTAATAACACTACGATAATTATTAAAATAGAAAATAGTATTCGCCGTGATTATTAGCTCAATAATAAACAATTAACAGCAAGAATTAAAATGTTAGTATATTTAACAGCGCGGAAGCTCCCTCGCGTTTTAATGAACGAATGCGGTCTGGTTATTCAATATCCATATTGAATATCATGCTTATTTAGCAATTTGTGCTGATTTAATTAGCCTTAAACAGCATTCCGGTGCCGTTAATTGAAGCCAAATTATTTCCAAAACGTATACTAAATGTATATCATAATTATTATTGAATTAGCCGTAACCGCGATATATTATATATTTATGCGTTTCTGATTTTAAAAATATTAATGGTAATCCGATGTTCTATTTATTTAATTTTATAATCTTAATTGTACGTCTAAGGTATAGAATTAGAGGACAAATAATTATACAATAGACTAAACAAACATACTAGACTAAACACGTTGAAATACAAATATCATTCCTAAAATCAAATTAATTGGCGTAATTATTACCAGAGCAACGTTTGGCCATCTTTATTTTATTTTTAGGCCATAAATAAATATCGATTACAACACCACGCCAGTACGCAATTTGTACTTGTTTTAATTAATCACTTTTTGTCTTAATAATGACGTAAATATATACATTCATTAGTAATAGTAATTCTTTGCATCTACAGGAATACTGTATATGTGTAAGGTATGTAAATATATGTTTAGAAGTTTTTAGTTAGAATTAGAAGTGCTGTCAAATTATGAGATTATAAAGCCATTCAATTTTGGAACTAAAAAATTGACAATGTTTACTGAATGTTATTACATCATTTGTTATTAAAGTTAATTCTATTTTACTTCATTTTGTTTAACGCGTACAATGTTTCGTGTAATCATGACTTGGTTTTATCAGGGAGAAGTAAATGTTAATTAAATAAGAAAAAATATATACTTTCTTGCGATTATAATGGCCGATATTAAACTACATGAATAACATACGAATATTATTTTAGAATTACCTCAAACGATGTTACTTGTGACGTAGGGGCGAAGCGAGCGACCCAATGCGTACGATCAGACCGGGAAATAAGTATTATGTCGTTGCGATATTGAAACATTATTTTATTGTTGTAAAACAATACGTGAATACAATTATAAAGATATTATGGTTTTGGTATATGTTATTATAAAACAGTATTCTAATAGGAACTGTTGTCAAATGAATGCAATGTTATCGTACTCTGTCAATAATTTGTAAAATTTCTGTTTAAAATATAATAATTGATAAAAAAAATTACGCAATCCTTAATAAGTACGTCTTCTGTGCAACATTACCCGGAATAGTAATGAAATAAAGAGTTTGTTGAGAAAAATGTAGTTTTCTTTTGCAAGAAATTTCACAAAGGATAAAATATTGTCGGGCAATTTCTACCTCAGGAACTAACTAGATTTGTAAGACTTTCATCTCATGATATTAATGAGAGTTAGCACAGGGCGCGACATCCAACCATAATTATTATTTAAATTCCGAACTCAACTTCGAAAATGGAAAACAATTAACTGCATATTTTTTTTATCGACAACTCTATAACTCTGTAACAGTTAAAACACAAAACAAATATAATAGAAATCGAAAAATGAATAGAAAAAAATTGACTGTATTATATCTACCTATATATTCAAAGATAAGTTATTATCGACAGAGCTAGTCTTACCTTAGAGATCGGCAGCGCACTCATTGTACCACTAAGGTGTTCAGAGGTGGTGACCACTTACCAGCATATGACCCACATACCCGATGACTATTGCATCACGTGTTATTACGCGGTTTAGGTCTGTCGCGTTACTCCGAATAGAACTGTTAAACGTTACTGAGGTTTATTGAACAAAGACTCCACTTCATTTGAGTGTGGAGTGTGGTCCAGATAGACTGTCGAATGGCGAGATAATGGCCAATTTAAAACTGAATGTACGCGAGTTGGTACCTAAATGCGACATACTTACATGAGCAATTATAGCGAGTTGTACATTGTGTATGGTAGTTGATGTTTGGTTATAAATATCCTGTAACTAACAACTTGAAAAAGGCGATGGGTAGCGAACGGATGCGGGCTGCTCAAAGCCGCGGTGGTTGACGCTCTGTTGGAGAGCCCTACGTTTAGTAGTGGATGGCGAATTATTTATATAAAGGTGGATGTTGAGACGTCGGAAGTGATTAATACTATTCTTTAGTGTCTATGATGCTGGAAATGACTACCAATCTTAGAATTAAGAAATACTGGATGCTATGTCCGGCGCTCGTAATGTAGTATGGGCAATGGAATACAGTTTGTTGATTTATTACGTTTAGGAGTCATTCCAATTTTGAAACGCGTATTATTTTAATTGTTAAAAGTTTATTTTAGACTTATTGCCGTCTTAGAGTGTCGCTTGGAGCCTACACTACGTCGCTGTTTTAGTATTTTCGGAATAGGCACCCTGGTCCGCGAATAGTGTTCAATTTTAAAGGAAAAAATTATAGCTGTTGTGCGCCGCTTGAGTGCGTCTAAACAGATATACAAAGGTACCATACTATGTCGAACTGCGAAGACGTTTCTGTAATACAACGTGCACGCGGCGAATTTTTTCTTACAACATTTACCAGAATTTTTGCGTGTCGTGTCGGTCCGAACAATCTGATTTCCATTATATAATTTAAATTGGCTTTATATTTTACTTAAGGTTATAGCTTAAGGTCCATTTTTCATACACTTTGTTTCACCTTTAATCTGGGTAACTAAACAAGTATGGGCAAGTAAAGAATTTAAATTCACGTCTAGTTAGAGATTAGTTCTCGCAGTTGAAAGAAAAACGTAAAAATAATTAATATGCATGGATATTTCGGCCTTTAAAATTTCGTCGTATTAAATTTGCGTTTTTTTTTTGCATTGCGTTTCAATACGCTGAGCTGACATTCATATTATTATATTATACATTGTTGTACCGCTATATCCATTCACCGTGACGGTAAGCACAGCCCTTATTTTTATATATTGTTCAGTCAAATTATTGTACTATCGCTGATGGATCTTATTTAGTATATAAACTATAGATCCGCAGACGCTGTCAACGTATTGTCTTTAAATTCTTATTATTACGAACCAACTACGATGCTGACAATTGTTGTATCAACTGTCACTTTTATATTATAGTAATTTTGTCGGCAACACCTTGATACTTAACGATGATGTCAACAATTACTAATTTGATATGGTTAAATAAATAACTCGTAAGACTGTGATGAGAAACGATAGACATTATTTTTTAACTAGTCGACCCGGCGGACGCTGTCCTGTCAACTATGAATTTGCAGCGCACATTCGGTCAATTCGGTCTTCTTAAATTTTCTAACGTTCCGCTCAACTTCCTTAATTCTTTCTCTCATAAAATCCTTCTCCTGACAATAATTAACACAACAAAAGAAAGCTTATTTGTCCCATCCGTTCACCCGTAATGCGATGATTAAGGGAAATAGAGATCATTTTTTATATATATAGGCAAACTTTATCATACGACTCAGTATTTACAATGTGTAAACATTACTCCTGACAGTTACCAACAACATCCACATCAAAGCGTATTACCATAAACCTACGTAGGCGTTTATTCGCAGCATTAAAATAAGCTTCGCTATTTTCCCGGCAGTTTTGTAGTATTCTCAGTAAACGAGATAATCCCTCACACCTGCCATTGCAATTGTGTAAGCTTATATTGACAATGGCACACGTCACCGAGTGGCGAAGTTCGAGTCTCTGACGCAAATGGGCTTTGATCCGTAATGAAATTATTTAAGCAGAAATCAGGAACTGATATTTCAAAATAATTATTGGCATTGTTCTTAACAGTTAGCCGAATATTGAAATAAACTATATTTCAGATTTTATCGCGGTTTTGTTATGTGTATTCAATACAACGGGCCGGCATAATTGTGTCGACTGCCGAGGGGTAATCATTCCTCGTCAATCCACATTCTGTTGGACCCCACTCCAGTTAACATCAGGAGCCGTGGGTTTATTTTGCCATGTCAATATAAAACAACTACTTTCCTACCTTCACCGTCAATAAGCTTATAATCACGTACCTTTATGTCAAATTATAATTGATACAACGGTGAAGGAAAACATCGTGAGGAAACCTGCACATCTGAGAAGTTCTCTATAGGAATTTCGAAGGTGTGTGAAGTCTACCAATCCGCACTAGGCCAGCGTCGTGGACTAAGGCCTAATCCCTCTCAGTAGTAGAGGAGGCCCGTGCTCAGCAGTGGGCAAGTATATAATACGGGGCTGATATTATTATTATTATAATTGATACACCCTGATTGTAACATCCTATACATCTGAAGTTATTGTGACTCAAACATATTTAAAACTTCACGGTGTCCGAAATTAATACACTAGAAATAATGTACTAATCAAATCATACGATATTGGTATATGCATCGATATAATATGTACTACGTACTAGATTTGGCGTTCCGAACATTCACTGTGTTCAAATGATTTGAACTGATATCCATTCAATTAGACTTTAGTATGGTCAATATTGACAGCTTGTGTACGGAGTGGCGCTCATGATATAAAAACTTGAGGATTTGAGTAAAAAATATTACTCTAATAAATAAAATTATTTGTTGTTCAAGTGAATAAATAGGTTATAACAGTGACGTTGTGGTTGCCATTTTAGTTCAGATGTTGAACAAATAGTTTATATGGACGTTCGTGTCTATAGAATATACGTCAACGGATGTATGCAACACTATTCACACACTCGCCATCCACTGTCCGACAGAGCTAAAGCAATATATAAGCTGGTTTTAAGGTGAAGTCATTGCATGTATCCATATTTATTTTATTATGCGATATAGTCGCTAACTTGACTGCCTCGATGGCGTAGTTGTAATAGTACACGGTACAAGTACGACTGCCGCGCCGAGGTCCTGGGTTCGAATCCCGGGTCGGGCCAATATAATTGTAACTGGGTTTTTCCATCTTAAAAATTACTCAGTCGCAGCTCGGAGTCACGAAGTTGGCGGTGTGATACCCCTGTGCCTCGGAAAGCACGTAAAGCCGTTGGTCCTGCGCCTGATCTCTCTCCGGTAATGTCGGCTTGCCGTCTCACCGAACTATGAGAGTGAAGGAACAGAGAGTGCACCTATGTATTTCGCACACACTTGTGCACTATAATATATCCTGCGTACCTGGCTGATCTTCGTTGAGATTGGCCGCCGTGGTCGAAATTCGGCTAGGAGGAGGTTATAGTCGCTAAGCAACAAAGCATTTAAATAAACAAATAAAACTCTTCTTTGATATATTTTTATAGAAAGTTAGATCTAATTCATGAAGAAACAAATAGTTAATTCACACTTCCTTCACTTTTACACATAATAAAAGCAATGTACAACAAATTTATCCGAGCAAATAGGTGATTTTTCGTTGTAAATCACACTTTCCCGCCGGCGAACAAACCAAAACCGCACGGTGTCCGGCTCAATTACAACCACACCAAGAGACCTACAATAATTATCAAAATTAACTATTTAACCAGTAAAAGCTCACTCCCGCTTGGTTATTTTGGTGTAAACGGACCGACATTTTGCATGCCTCGTCAAATATGAGCCGCTGAAGTGAAGGGGCGAAGTGGTTCAATGGAACTGATCGCGGAAGAGATTTGCAGGTTCAAACCCTAACTCCGACTAGAAGTTATGTAGGTATTTCTCTGTCAATTGTGCTAGATTTAACGGTGAAACTAAACATTGTTAAGAAACTTACAAATAAGAATTTCGAAGGCATGTTAATTCTGCCAAACCTTTAAACGTTACGGACTAAGACCTAATCAATCTCAGTTTTAAAAAAAAGCCCATCAGTGGGATAGTATAAAAGACAGAATTGATATCTATCTATATATATTATAAAACAAAGTTCCCTTTTCTGTTTGTTTTGTATGTTGTTGATTTTCTCAAAATCTATTGAACGAATTTTTATGAAATTTGTTAGGGTTATAAGATAATAGAAGTAAGGTTATTAGATATAGGCGGTAGAAGGTAGGTTGAAGGAAGACGGTATAGGATTTCTATCCCGGGAAAATATTTAGCGGGACTTTTATCCAGCGGGCGAGGCCGCGAGCAAAAGCTAGTTCGTAGAAGTTTCTTCTCCCATATAATTACCACGAGATAAATAATGAAGTCAATTTGCAGAATTTTGATGGTGTTATTTGAGATGCTGCGGCGTGGTTACGAGCGAAGCACGTTTGACAAAGCTGATCCACGCCTCGATAGGCGAACGTAGGCAGCACTGAGGCTTCATCAAACATTTACTCGCCATTGTATACGCACCGGGGGCTACACAAACTATCCTATATTCTGGATTGAATCCCTTTCTGCGAAATGTTGTTTGTACCCTTGCTGTAATAGATATGTCTAGTAACGAACATGCGAATGGAATTTCCGCCCGACAGAATCCTGAGGTTTATAATTGATATTGCAGTTAATTTTAAAATTGGTCTCTCGGACAGACAAATCAATAATAAATTGTTTTGTCGAAAATTAACGTTACCTTGGATTTTACTGTATTTAGTATCTTAATATTTTAAGAATGAGAATATGTATTTAAGATGTTAATAATTGATCAGCGTAACTATTATTCTCACCCCAAGTGGAGATGAGACACATTTATGTTCTTATTGGTCTGTGAGACCGACGTATGTGTGTCATTTTCTTAGGTATATGACTCTCTCTCACACACACACGCCTTTCATCTCCGTGGGTGTAGATACCCACTTTCCGCCTTGTGTATCCGCCCCATGATGTGATAGGAGGCGAGCCTATCGCCTCAGCACTGCAGTCGTGCCGTTATACAACGACGCCACCGAGACAGTAAGTAACGAGTTTTAATTTTAAAACATTATGCGTTGACATGTACTAATGTATTCTAGTGGTACATACTTCTTATTTATTATGTAATTGAAAGATGGGTATATATATATGACTGATGTATTGAGACGTGTTTATGGTTTCAGGTTCTTTATTAGACTTAGTCCTTATACTAACTTAATACAATACGTTACAAAGCTTATATACTAAGTACACACACTACAGGTATTTATGTAACATTATGTGATTACCGAGTTGGAACCGAAACATTCCCATTCGAACTACAATGAAAAGACCGAGAGTAACACTACCGAATAATGAGAGAAATATAAAACGAATAATTGTGGTTGTCTATCGTTAATGATGTACACGAAATGTCTAGTTCTGCAACTGAATTATATTGAATCATATCTAAATACTTTTTTATTATTTTACAGGTATATGATACATTTATTAGATTTTAAATATATTTTTCGTAATTATTAATAATATTTATTATTATTACAGTATAATATATATTTTTTTATCAATAAGTTGAGAGTATTAAAAATTATGTTAATTCTTAAACAAATGATTTCAAACACATTTTCTAACAAAACCAGTTAACATTCTAATATTTTTCTATTTTCTTTATAACATTACGTAGTCTTCTATATAAGCTATATAAAACTTCTTCTATATTATATAATACCGATAATCGATTAATAAATTTATTAAATACAGACGAAATCAAATCTCGGTCTGAGAGATCATGCGCAAGTATATATCTGTATACCCGAAGTTCATGCTGGGCCGTCGAAGACAAACCGGCACAAAGAAAAACACGAAATAACTTGACTAATTGTCCATTACAGTGATTAAAAGACGCCTCGCGTCGCCGCGCCGGGACAATTTCCGCCCGCGCTGGGACACGGGACAGAACTAACAGTGGCCTTCGACGTAGGACAAAGCTACAGCGACAAAATTATATTAACATTGACGTATATTCTATAGACACGAATGTCCATATAAACTATTTGTTCAAAATCTGAACTCAAATGGCAACCACAACGTCACTGTTAATCTACTTATTCACTTGAACAACAAATAATTTAACTTATTTGACTAATATTTTTATTCACATCCATTATTTACACTTAGACTCGAGTTTTTACGATATGAGCGCCACTCCGTACACAACCACAAGCTGTCAATATCGACACCATGCTAAAGCAGTTGTATGGATTGCGGTTCAAATCATTTGAACACAGTGAATGTCCGGAACGCCAAATCTAGTACGTAGTACATATATATCGATGTACTTAATATGACATTCGCTCACGACGGGTGGAAGTGTTTTGTAATTTAAATTTTTCCATTCACGAAAAACAGCAATAAAACGCACCTTTACAGAGCCAGAGAGCTATATTCAGAAAATAGGAAGAACGAAGTCACCGGAAGCTCATTATTCCGCTTGGTGGGTTACTCTACTGTTTTAATTTTCGTGAGTTTCAGTAGTAAATGCGCTATAGACAAAATATTCACAATTTACCAAAGTACAACGGCATACAGCACAATAGCAATAAAAAATAAAACTCTGACGGCACTTATTACACTGGCTTCATGTCGTAACTCGGGCAGAAGTAGGCGAAGTTACAAAGAGACTCGTATAGCCATGTTATTGGAATCGAAACGATTCATGCAACAGTGTAAAATATAGTGGTACGCCCTTTGTTCTTTGATATTTTATTTGGTAGCTTTCTGGACGCGCCGGCTATGTGTGCCAATGGACCTCTATTAGGGTCTGTATTCGGCAGCAGTTTAGATCCCGCGCGGAATTGATATGAATTCATAAAATTAATTATAATTGTAAAATTTCAACTAGTTAATGGAAAAAGAACTACATAGTGAAAGAAGACTACGTACGAATTAGACATAAGTGACATAGAATAGGTTAAATCTACTCTTAGAGGGCTATGGTTGGGTTATGGTTTATGGCTTGTGAAGCAGGCAGTGGAAACTAACATGTTTTGTTTTACTTCGACCCCTATTGGAGTTACCCAATTGGAGGATTTTCTTATTTTTAACTCTTACTAATACTACAAATACGAATGTTTATCATAATGTTTCGATATTTTTAGAACTACCTAAACGCAGAAACAGCCGAAAGGATGAAGGGACACACAGATATAACATGTCCTGGATAAACATGTAGGTCTATCCCGTAGGAAATATTTCAATTTTCTTACCTGTTTTTTTTAAATCTATAGTGCTGTCAACCTTATTGCGCGTTGGATAGCTACAATAATTAAGCGAATTTTGCAGCGAGAAAAGCCTTACATGCAAGTGAAGTCGCAAGCACTACATAGAGGGAAAATAAAATTGTGATGGGTTCCTTACTCTACGATATGTTCCCCAATACTCTTCGCATTTATTATACATAATACTTGTCCGTTTAGCCATTCCTTGTTTCAAAAACCGTGAAATCTGGCCAGAATAATACGTAGTATAACAGCTGGGTCTTGTTTGACTACCTTTGATTCAAAATGGATTGTTTGGTATTCGGTTTGCCTTTGTGCGAATTGAAATGCAGCTTTCAATATATTGGATTTCATCATTTTATTAATGTATTATCAGTAATGTTCAGAATATCATTACGTTCAAGAGAAGCGTCTTTATGTAATTTATAATAAGGTGAACTTTTGTTCGAACGCGCTAATTTGTGGAACATCTAAAAATTGTGTGACTAAGACACGATATACGAGTAGACGATATCGTTGCCTATAAAACGAGTTGTCACTTGTCAGCCTGCGCAACGCCTAAAAGTATCTAAATAATACTTGAGGCTACTTGTGTCCCAAGAATACTTCTACGCAGGCCGATTCGAGGATGGATTTCGAGACCACAAATAGGCAATATCAGGTAAGTTCAGTATCGGTCCTGTGAACCGAGCTATGGCTCTTTCTGAAAGGAGTTAGGCAGAGACTATGCTACTTTGCACGATTCTGGCATATTTCTCCCACTTTCTCCACCTTCATCAATCTTTTCATGCATTCCGGTTTAGGATACCTTTGACCTGGCCTTTACTATGAAATCAACTAGTATACGTGTTAATAAGTGGAACTTGATGTATAAACAGGACAGGATAGTTCTAGCTACTATCTATGTCATGATTAACAGTGCAGTGTAGTTTTAAGTAGCAATTTTTAATTCAAAGTTCTGGTGGTAATGTTTATGCCTAGGTGACCAAGCGCCCCGTGTATTGCGGGATAATTTTTCACGTTATTATTATAATCGTAAAGCGACGTGAGATTTCCTTAAAATACCCCTTTTCTTTCCCTTAGTTAATCCCCATTTCTATCCTAAAGCCTTTTAGACGGCGAACTTAAGGTTGTGTTTGTTTTCACGTTGTAAAGATCACTTTAGATAAGTTGATGACTATTTATCTCAGCTTTGCTATAAAAAACTGGCAAGTCTCATCATTAAGCAGTAACAACAAGAACTATTGCAAACTAAACTCTGCTCCACAATAAAATTACGTAACAGAGATTTTAATGCATTCAAACTGCGCCAGGTTCAATTCAAAGTAGGTTCGGAAGTTGTGAAAATCCAAACCCTTCAGGTTAACTTTAAATTGATCTATAACGATCACATACAACCGATTTTGTCGTACGATTTTAATAGAAAGATAGTGAGTGTACTAAGTGTAATAGTAGTAGTATAAAATAAAATACTTTATTTATCGTAAAAACCTTTTTATATAGTATATAATAATAGTAGCATTAGGTAGTGCGTGTAGTAGTAGTAATTTTATTGGTGGTAGGTCTCTCATATGTGAGAGTCCCCCTGGTAGGTACCACCGCAATGTCTGTTTCCCACAAGCGACAGTGTGTAAGCACTGTTGTGTTCCGGTTTGTAGGACATTGTTACCAGTGTTACTGCTGGACATAAACAATCCTTTGTAATCCAAGGTGTTGGATGTTGTTTCTACTGTTTATAGGCGGTTGTAATGCCTACCACCAGGCGAACGGCAAGCTCATTCAAAGCAATAGACAAAAAAGAAATAGGTTTTGGTAGAGTAGACAATCTTGTTTTTCAACTAGTTTATTTCCCATAAACATTTTAATTAGTATTAGGCTAATTAACGTTTTACAGGTCTCGGCGATCATAGAGCGACTTATATGCAGCAAACATTGGGCTTATAAATTCCTGAGAGAAGGCACACTTTTGTAGCCATGCAACGTCCAGAGTCCACGGCGCAAGTCAATATTTGTAGGGTTGGTCAGTTACAACTTCTACATTATTTTTTCGCGTGACTGTCGTCTGAGTTCCCCGTTATTAGAGATACAGCATAATGCAAAACTTTCGAAGCAGTTAAGAATTTTAAGTATGTTGTTGAAGAGCGTATTATTTATTTTTTAAGTACACTTCAGGTAAATATAGAAATAAATCATACTAAATTGATAAAATCTATACTAATATATACTGAAGAGTTTGATACTTTGTTTGAATACGCTTATCTCAGGATCTAAATCGATGTTGATTATTGTATCACTAATAGTTAGCTACATTACTCCTGGGAGCTATAGGCTGCTTTTTATCCCGGAAAATGTTTATCCCGGAAAAACCTTTCATGTGCCAAGCCTCAGTATATGGTAAAGAGAAAAACGTTAAAGTCACTATCGGAGCGACACAATAATGAAACATTTTTTCGCATGTCAGGTAAGTACTATCTCAGTAGAGCTGAGCTTCGGATAAGTAAACGTGAAGCGACTTATAAATCTTATTTAAATAGGTCTATTATGAAAAATATAAATAAATATGTTTGTATTTTTAACATTTATAGCGTTCATTAAATAATAAGAATTCAAAACGTTTTTTATATGATTGAATGATGGAAAAATTTACTGGGTGTTATGCGCCATATTATGTTCCTAAAAGTATGGACACAATTCACAAGATAGAAACAAATTAATTATAAAAATGCAAACAAATCTTAAAATCTTTCATAACGGATGTAAACCTATTGTACTTAAATTATTTTTATTGTAAACCGCACACATATATTTGTATTTACTAAACTTAAATTATAAAAATATCAATTTTTATAATTAAAGTTCTATTAAAATCATGTACACCAGATACTGTATTGCGTTCGGTGTGACACGCGAGGTGATATTTCATGCCCAATTCCGGCGATCACAGTGTACTTCGTTGTAACAGTAGCAAACTGCTCGGTGGTAGAAATAAACAAATTTAGGTCAATGAAATTCCGATTCAACATGTTTAGGGTTGCCATTTGTAACTTTTCCACGGATTTCTCCTTTAAGGTGTGTTTTACGCACGTCTATTTAATAGCTGACTACGCACATTAATTTATAGTAAATTGTTCCCAAAAAATACAATGAAAATATAATAAAATATATATTAATTACGGGGATATCTCATTCCACAATAATTACCAAAACAGATTTAGTTTATTTTAATTCAAATGTTTATGTGCGACAAAACAACAAACATATCCATAAACTGCTACCTTATCGGAGATTTACATTTTTGATGGCGACCCTGCAGTTTAACTAAGTGGCACACTTCTGGCGCTAACTCCCAGCGAGACATGTAGTAGACAAGCAATTACGCGGCGCTTCGTCGTAATTGGTTCAGCATTTTAGTTCCGAGCTTCGTGCGAAATTGAAATTTTTGTCCCTATATCGGTAATTGTGTCACGGACTGATTGATGGACGGATAATGTCGTTTTAAATCGACCTAAGCGTCATTGTAATAAAATCGTGCTAGTAAAATCCAAACTAATTATAGTTTTTTAAGTTGATCCAGCAACTGTCAGATTCATAGTAATGTGCATTGACGTATATTCTATAGACACAAACGTCCATATTATAAACTATTTGTTCAACATCTGAACTAAAATGGCAACCAACACGTCACTGTTATAACTTATTTATTCACTTCAACAACAAATAATTGAATTATTTGACTAATATTTTTCATTGTAATCCAAGTTTGCACTTAAACTCGCGTTTTTATATTATGAGCGCACTCCGTACACAACCACAAGCATCAATATTGACATCATACTAAAATCAGTTTGAATGGTTGAACACAGTGAATGATTGGAACGCCAAATCTAGTACGTAGTACATACATATCGATGGTAATGATTCACGGCAACAGACAAGTCTGCGCGTTTCCTTAAAGACATCAGTCGCCGTGGCCTAGTGGTAGCGTTTACTTTGTTATACGTACCGATAATTATACGGAGTTCGAGGTTTGAAATAAGGATTTTTTCACAGTCCAGCTTAATTTGAATCGACTTATCTCAGTTACGCTACATTTACATTATAATTTGGGCCTATATTACTTTATAATATAAAAAACTAAGTGTGAGAGAACTTGTTACGATGCTGCCTAACCCCTCGGAAGTAAACGCGCCTCTGTTGTTTCTACCATCCTCCACCTATACGAACTTAAAATTAAATAATAAGTTAAAAAGCGACGGTAGCCTAGTTGGGAGTGGAACGGACTGCCGAGACGAATGTCCGCAGGTTCAAATCCTAAGGGCACACACCTCTGACTTTTGTACAGTTGTGTGTATTCTTTGTGAATTAATGATTAAACCTAAATTCTTTAAAATTCTCTATAGGTATTTTGAGGGTATGTGAAATTTGTCAATCCACACTAAGCTAGTGTGGTAAACTAAGGCCTAATCCTTCTCAATAGTAGAGAAGGCCCCTGCCCAGCAGTGAGACAGTATATAATACATGGCTGATATTATAATATGAAAAATTAATACAAGTGGAGAAAACGAAAGAAGCTCAGAATCGAGGAATGTGGCAATCAATAGTCTCTGCCTACCCCTGGGCTAAGGGAGTATGCTATGTATGTAACTAAATTCCATATTAAGCGATACCTACACATTATAGTAACCGAGCCAGCTTCGGAACAAGGCTGACCTTACGCCTACTGACAAAGCCCGGCCAAAAATCATGTTACACATCTATTCTTTTCCGTGGTCTATGGTCACAGATTCATTAATTTAATTTATAAGCATCTACTAAATATAGAGCGAATTGATATCGTTTACTTCAAAGAAACTAAGGTTTGTAATGGAATAAAGTTCCATGTCACATTTCATTTAAACTTTGACTCTAACACCTAGACGTAAGACTTAAGTTCGAATACATAAAAATATCACTTAAAACCTTTATTGACTACTTTTTGATGACAGTCGCCATCGATTTTGCCGTTATGCCATGTAAAGGACATTATAAATTAATTTACAAGGCCGCTCTACTTTAGTTACCTTTGACATGACGTACGGAGTAATAGCGTTGGCACTATAATTTACTGACTAACTACTTCGATGGCGTCCGATCGGAGGCACCAGGTTCTAATGTTAAGTCGGGAAGTAATATTATGTTTTCTTCTCAATATCAGGGAGTCGGGAATTGGTCTCCAATATGGCTCGCCCCTACCACATCATGGGACGGAATACATTCGGCGAAAAGTAGGAGCCCTGTTTGCACTTCTGCCTACCCCTTCGAATATAAAGGCGAGATATGTTTGTTTTTATGAACTATAACTTATGTTTAGTAACCCAAAGATTAGGTATTAAAACGGAATAACTTAATAATATCAGCCCTGTATTATATACATGCCCACTGCTGAGCACGGGCCTCCTCTACTGAAAGGGATTAGGCCTTAGTCCACCACGCTGGCCTAGTGCGGATTGGTAGACTTCACACACCATCGAAATTCCTATAGAGAATTCTCAGGTATGCAGGTTTCCTCACGATGTTTTCCTTCACCGTTAAAGCAAGCAATAATTCACAAAGAATACACACAGAATTTTTTTAGAAAAATCAGAGGTGTGTGCCCTTGGGATTTGAACCTACGGACATTCGTCTCGACAGACCATTCCACAACCAACTAGGCTATCGCCGCTTACCACAACCAACTAGGCTATCGCCGCTTAATAATAACTTATATTATTATAATAGTGCCTTGTATCCCACTGCTGGGAACTATAGTACTGAGAGGCTAGGCCTTTCTAATTTCTGCTTATAGTTGATGCCTGTCGGTTTTTATGCAACTTATACCCAAAAAACAAGTATTCATTACAAAGAATGAATCTTATCGATAAATAGAAAAAAAATGGAGACTCCCTCTTTACCCACAAGGGATAAACAGTGACGCAACCGATGCGTTCACTATTTGCCAAGACGT
This sequence comes from Manduca sexta, assembly GCF_014839805.1. Taxonomy (NCBI): domain Eukaryota; kingdom Metazoa; phylum Arthropoda; class Insecta; order Lepidoptera; family Sphingidae; genus Manduca; species Manduca sexta. The sequence goes on along the minus strand of NC_051141.1, from coordinate 239,607 downwards.
ATCCCGTCCCCAGCCCCGAATCTAAGGGGGGGCTAGCCGGGTCCCATCCCCTGGGCGGCAAATTCAAACTTGGCACACGAATACACAATTCAACATTAACGCAACTTTGACTACTAAGACATCCAGTACATTCAATATTTATTATTTCCCGCTGGGCGCAAAATGATGATGATGACAAAGATAAATATATATGTGGGAGGGGTCGGCATTTTTCAAATTTTGCCCCGCCTCGAAAAATTTCAAGATCCAGGACTGCCTGTCCCATGATATAATGAGATCAGAGTCTTTCGCTATTCGATTTTTGAAAGATTAACACACGTTTTGATTTTATGGTCTGGGAATCGTACTGAAAACCTTATTGTTAATAGTAGTAATGCACTACCACTGAGCCTAGGAAAATAGGAATCCGAAAAAACTAACAAATTTGTTTTCATACCAAAAATTGGCAGCCATTACTTACGAGGGGTAAGAACAAAAGGGAAGGCAACAGAATTTATTTTGCCTATATCAAAATAATTGTATCAAGTAGTTATTGCTATAGCAAGACACAAAACTCCTGCAAATTAGGCAGGTTCATGATTATGTAACTATCGGTAACCCTAATAAATAAGTGGTGTGGTACGTAAATACATAATAACTGCACAACTGATCCGTGCAAACACCAATACAAACAAGTTCCCGATCCCGGAACAAATTAAAACAAAGGGTTGCACGCATCCGGCTCGTTCATAAAAAAAGTTGATAAAATAGAAATTAAATTGACAGTGGCAGCGGCGATCGGCGATAAAGCAACAAGTAACAACTTACGTAAGTCGTGCTTTCTTCCGCGCGCGCGTCTCGCTCGCTCCTTTGTAATGAGCGGGACAGATAGAGGCGAAGGGTAGGGCTGCCACGGCGTACTTTTAAAATTTTTGGTCATGTTCTCACGTTAAAAATATATATTTTTTAATATGAATTAATACTAGATCAAACTAAAAAAAAATCTAGAATTATAAAGTAACGATGATAATAACTTCCTTCAACGATATTTATAAGTCTTGTTACTATCGTTTTTACAATATAAAATAATAAAATTAAATATAACATGAGTCATTGAGATATTTAAACAAATGAATTGCTACCTGTCCAAAATACTATACATACTATAATATTTCTCTGCATATTTCGTTTAAAAATAAACATATGAAATGGCTAATAGAACCTTATTATTGTACACTTGCTTTCTTGTGTTTTAATTACTTAACATACTGCAGATTAATAATTCACGTAAAATGTATACGATCAAAATTGTACTTTAAGGAAAATCCGTAAATATTAATAGTAACGTCCACCCAAAGAACATTTAGAAAAAAATATATCTTTCCGCCGGAAATCGAGCAGACCGGAAAAAATAACAGTCTAAAATTTTCGATTGCAGTGCTGTGGTCTTACCGACTGCCGCTTTTAACCCAGAAGCGGTCTAATGGATCGGGATTATCCTGCACTATAGGACTATTGATTTTGGATTTTCCGTTCAAATTCGAATATGAATTTTCGTTACGTTGTCTACAATATGTATCAGTGGCGAAGACTAATATTTTTCGTAAGGAAACCCGACAACGTACACTTAAGTACTAATATGCATGAATGCGATATGCAAATTAATATAATGATAATTAGATTTTAAATAAATTATGAAAGGGAAGCCGGTACGAATCGGGTTATATAGACCCCTCGCCAATGATGTGTATACGATGTAACATTTCTATCTATACTATATCTATGAATACGTGCAGGGCCCTTATTCTGTATGATAGTGTAAACGCGTAACGCGGCCGTGTCATGTTATCTTCGAGAAATGTGCGTGGAATGGTATTCTGTAAGTCAAATTTCTATAGTCCTAAACATGACGCGTTGTGTTACGTGCTTGTTACGCACTGTTAAAATAACGTGCGGGATAGAGAATAAGGCCCCAGTACTGTAGTTAATATTTTATTTATAATAATTAGTAATCAATTCAGATACGGCGACGTAATAATAATTATCTTAATAAAATAATAGTTTGTTAAGCTTCGTAGGAATGTGACAAGTGATTCGCTCACCTTGCTGGCAACAAGAGCGCGCTAATTTACTGGATAACGACTTAGTAAGTATGTACCCGTAGACAACATTAGACATGGCTGGAGCTAAATATACTAAGCTCCAATTATAAACGAGGTAAGAGGAAAGCACATAAAAACTTTAAGTAAAACCCGTCAACCCTATCGTTTTTCCAACGCAATGATTGCAGTTCAACAAACTGCGCAAGAGTCGATCGTTGAACCTGCACTAACCGTTAGTCCATCTCGCTCGCGCGCACGGGGTCCTTCCGCGGCGTCCCTTTCTCGCGTTCTCCGTGGCCATCCATCGCTGTGTTTGTTCGGCAGACTCCCGCGCGGAAGATGCACAACGCGCGATGTATTTACGTCTAAGCTAACGCGCGATGACGGTGGCGTTACCTTTCGTATATCGAACGTGTATAGCAAATATTTATGCGTTTTTATTGCAAATGCTCATGTGGAGAGTATTTCTTGTACGGAAGGCGCACGCGATCGCCTCTTGCTGTAAACCTCCCGGAACTCTGTGGAGATACTCGCGTAGGGTCCATATATCGGGAGTCACCGGCATAATGTTGCAAACTTTTCAAATTTATTTTATTTAATGTACATTTTTCTTTCTAATGTTATAAATAACTGTCTGGATGTTTGGCAAATGTATAGGACAAGTCTTAGATTACGGTATATTATACGGTAGTATAGACTATTTTTTATCCCGGAAAAATGAACTGCGGGATTCCTATTCCGAGAGAAACTAGTACATACCAGATATATTGATTGGATAATAACTACCGTATACGAGACGAAATAAGGCTTCGTTTTGATGAGCAGTGTTTTAGGGTAAGCGAGGAAACCCAGAGACGAAGGTTCTGCCCTACGTGGGTATTAAATTTGTCGATTTTTGCCGCAAAGTTGTTGCAATATAGTTCCGGTTTATTGGGAATTGTAACATATTATAATTATGAGAATAAAATCTAATGTACAATGTTCTAAAATTAAAAGTGTTTTGTTGTTACTATCGAATACTTGTTCTTTCGGAGGAGTACTCAAGAGTGCATCTAATGCATGTACCGCCCATCGATTATTTCTGCCACATTCGAGGGAGTCAATGACCACATAAAAATTTAGATAAGAACTTTTTCGATATTCGAAATTCCAATTACCCCAACCTCCATTCTGGGCTCCACCTAATTTACTAAAATTGACCAAAAGCTCAGAGGTGATGGTGATCTCGACATAAGCAGTGACGTAACTAGCCTTTTATGGGCCGGTGCGAGTCCAAGCATGACCCAAAGCTTGGCCCTTATATGAACTTTCGCTCCAAGGGTTACCTTCGCGTCTAGGCACCGCTAGCACCGCCCTACTCAGGGCACTGGACACAACGATTGTAAAGTCCACATCTAGGCTCTTTACCAAAATTAACTTAAAATTTCAATTATATTAACATTAAAACGCAATTACGCAAAAGTTGAGTTACGTTGCAAAGATCGCCCCAGGAACTCAATGGTATGATTCAAGACATCTATATTACAAAACCCATAACTCCCCGTAGGCAATCTCTGTCACGCAGCGACGTGTGAAACTGGTCTAATTTAATTAATCTGTAATTACAAGCTCTTTGAACGTGCGATTAGACAATGTGCTTTGAGATTAGATCTGTACATGTATTACACTGGAAAATACACTGCACCTGGTCGTGTTTACACCTGCCTTTAGTTACCACTTTTAACGGGTACATAGCTTAAGAAATTATAGTTTTTAAAGGTTTTTTATTCAGACATTGTGTCTATTATCCGTGAATATATCTGGAAACAAAACACTCTATCTCCGAAGGAGAGGCAGAGATGCAATCAGGGCACCTACTTTGCCGTGTGTGTTTTATCCGGTGATATGGGACGAGCCATATCGGGCACGAATTCCAGCCTTCAAGCTGATACTAAATAGAAAACCCAATATCACTTTGCCTGACCTGAATCTCGCACCCGGGACTCCAGAGCATTGACAAACCGCGCACGAACACATCTACGCCACCGGGTCAGTCAAACAAGGAACTACTATAGGAGAATTATGCCACTACTCAGTTTTCCGTTAACAGGGCTTACATAAATATTCCAGCGTTTTAAACAAAATACTCTAAGGAAAACTTGTTAGTCTTCCATCAGCTTTCTACTTTAAAATATGAATATTAAATAAAACACGACTTCGAAGGTACCGCATAGGGAACGGCCAAGTCGGAACTTGGAATTGGATCGGAAGCCAATATTCCATCTAGTTGCGTTTCCGGTCGCGCCGGCTTCAGAGAAAATACAGTTGTAAATATATTTACGCGCAATTTGTTTTGCGTTTTATTTAAGTCGTCTTCAGAGTTTACTGATTTTTCTAATATTTCAGAAGCTGTAAGGTTGAAGCGGTTCCGATTTACGAAGAACTCGAACGGACTTTGATTAAGCTACACCTTTCTGTTGCCGTCAGAACCTTAAAGGTTTAATTTTTAGATTTCTCAAGTGGATAATACATAGTATAATTACTTGTTTACCTAAATTATCGCCTTTTGGTATAATGGTAGCTATGGACCGGCACGTGTTGTATTGGACTCGTTTGGCATTCATTTCATTTTCTATTTGGTTGTCTACCACCCACATAACAAATTACAAACATCATCACACATTCTGACCGGCGCCATCAATTAGTTCCTGCCACGCCCCAAGGACTGTTCAGTTCTGCATTACATACTGTGTCAACACATGTGTGGCAGGTTAATTTAGCGCAACGGAAACGAACCTGCGGCCGTAAGCTAACGAGCGCATCCTTCAAACTGGGTCACAGGTACCGCGTACAGAACGGATGTTACCGAAGGGCGCAAGGAGATTGCAGCAAGTAAGCAGGCGACCTCGATACAACTGATAATAGGGAAGCCGCCTAAATTTAAAGCCCTTGTTGTCCTGCGCAGGGCTTTGTGGTATTTATATATTATGCTTTAAATGTCTCGGGCTTGTATTTTCTCGATGTGGTAAATTGTTTGATAATAATAGCCTAAGTTATTGATTACTTGATACACAAAAAATGTTCTGTAGTATGCGCACTTACGACTGCGATATATTGGGGAAAACTAAAGCTGTCCCGTTATTTGAGATAATAACTGTCATCTATTAATAAAATAAACGAATAAAAAAGAAAAACATTAGGAGGAGACCAATATACTTTAGAAGATTTCTATAAAAATCTTAAGGGTATGTGAAGTTTGCCGATCCGCAGTAGGCCGTATGGTGGAATAAGGCCTAATCCCTCTCGATAGCAGAGCAGGCCCTTGCCCAGCAGTGGGAAAGTATATAATACAGGGCCGATATTATATATTATATATAAATGTCAAATGTTGTGGTGCAGCGTCGGCACGTCGGGGTAATGCGTGTTGTGCAACGTAATCGTAAAATATCCATGTTGAAACTAAACCGAAGACAACCGGCTCCCTTGCCCTTTATACAGTACAACGCTGTGAGTGTTCGTATATTACTTAAGCATCTAAAGGCGGACCCAATCTCCTTGGCTAACACCATTCGGCTCATGTCCTCCGAAGCGCAACAGCTTTATAATGGATTTGGATACGCCTGAAGCCTATTTAATAGGTGCATTTCGTAAGAATCTTATTAGAAAACTAAAAGTGCTGTGAGACCTAAAAATTGAACTCGGGAACTCCAGTGTGTGTCAACACGAAACCAGCAAAGTGATAAAAACTAAGAACAATTGAAAAGACAACCATCTTATTTTCCTGAGTCCTGTTTCGTGTTTGATTTTCGAAAAGAATAATCGGCGATCGTTGCCCCTGGATACCATTTAACTAGTTTGATCAGCTGATCTTATATCAAAACATAATATAATCCTTTACGCACTACTAACAAATACCCACACGTCCATACAGTCAAAGGGGTCACACCCTTTTTACTGAGGGAAACTAAAATATTTTCCTTGTTTCATTAAATTGTTATCAATCAATTGCAATTCGCGATACGATTTGAATTGTGAATAATTAATTGATATATCGTTAATTAAATCATGGCATCATTACACGGGTTTCGGCCATTACCGACGCGGCTATGTGTTTATTAAGTGGTTATGGAGATACGTACATTGTTTTTATTAACAAACAAATTGGAAGCGATCAAAATATAGTTTTAGAAAAGTAAAAGATGGTAAAATAAACATATTTAATTTAGATTAATAGGTGAGGTGGACAGGAAATTAAAAAAAAATTATTGAGTCGTCCGTAAGATAGTATATTATATAACAATTTAAATAAACTAGTTAATGTATACAAAACTATTTCTTAGGACACATATCGCGTCCTAAGAAATCCGACAAAAAAATATGAACGCTAATTATTTTCATAAGTGATAAATCTTACGCTCTCTTGGAAAAATAGACACACATTGGGTTTTTAGACTTATATTACAAAAAACATTTTCTTGCCAATGTATTATAATTAAAGAATTCTACACACGCTTTTTGATCTTTGATTGGTTTAAGTGAAAAAGGCTAGAGGGTAAAACGCCGCGCATACTTTTGCAACTTATTGCATCAGAAGATGTATTTTCATTGGCTAGAGCACTGATCCTCAAAACTCCTTTTTAATGTGAACAAACGCAAACTAACTCGTCGCTGTGTGTTATTAAGGTGAGGGCGATGAAGGCCGGACGGGGAGGTAGGGACGTATCATCCCCTCACACTCACTGGACCGTAAAAGGTAAAACAAACGTGCAAAATTGTTCGACCACCCTTTACGCAGATAAATCCGACTGAAAAGCATCACTTCCGAGTGTAAATAGATATTCGATCAATTAAATTCGAAACCAAATTTACAAAAATGGCCGCTAGGGGAGGATTATATTTCGCTCACGGCTGCATGAAATGCTTTTACACAAATTAAAGATGCATTGTGATTGCGTGACAAAAAGCTTCCTATAATATATGTTGACAACATATTTGATTTCTTATGTTTACGCGAACTGTTTTGCGCAATTTAGGTATATTATAATTTTCTCCCGAAGTTTCGATGACTTTGCGGCCTTCGCGATCACAGGGCGGACTACTTAACCACATATTGAAAAAAAATAGTTTATTTTTACTTTTATTTAATAGTTTACCTCTGTATTATTTGAATCCCTTTTGGGTAATGATTTGTCCAATGCCAAATTCTGTCATGCATAGCGTTTTATACTCTAAGTGTTAAATGAAATACAGTTTTAATCGAGTCACCGACAGGAAATTTTATAGCCAATATAAAGTTAAAAGCTTCATAGCCGAAATATTGGAAAAAGCCGTACAGGCTTAATGTGGATGTGTCATGAAAATGCAGCCTTACAGAATAGGTTTGATGGGTGTAGTAAGGCAACGTAACTGTTATTAGTATTCTAGTTTGTAGTTCAATTACTGGTAAATTTATTTGTGTAATTAATGATTTCCAAGCTAGGTGCGATTGGTTTTAATTATTATCATGGTACTATGTTGTAGTTATGTTAGACTGTTATAATTTTATTAACATTTTTTTTAAATGTTTTTATTTTTCTTGTAATTGTAATTTAATGGCTTTTTATATAAATGCAATTTCAGACCTGTAATCAGTAAATATGTTCATCCATAACGTTGAAGTGATAATTAAGAATATTTAGTCTATTTATTGTTGGTGTGCCAGTAAAGAAATAAATAATACAATTATGAAGCAACTTGTGTCGTCCGATTAACTGTGCAGTGATATGCAGTGCTTTGAAATTAAATGTTCAAGGTCGCTACTGTTTACTTACAGGTATGGTTTATCAAATAGCGAGCGGTTTGGTGATACACTACTAACTCATACACTGTTGCTTGGTGGAAGAAGTATACAAAACGGCAATAATTGTAGAATTTATAAATAAAATTATCAACATCTGATAAAGTTAAAAGACATTTAGAATGTACTCCAGTAAACTGATTAGGAATTATACAATTACAAGGAAGCGGACCGACGCGGTTATATCGAAAATAATAGTGGTGGTAGTTCTCTCATATTATGTGAGTGTCCGCCTGGGTAGGTACTACCGCAATGTCTACTTCTACCGCCAAGCAGCAGTGTGTAGTCACTGTTGTGTTCCGGTTTGAAGAACATTGTAGCCAGTGTAACTAATGGACATAATGAGACTTAACATCTCATGTCTCAGGATGGGGAGCGAAGTGGAATAACAATACTTTGTAATTCAAGGTATTGGATGGTGTTTTTTTCTGTTTATGTGCGGTCGTACCACTTATCATCAGGCGAACGACAAGCTTGTCTCGTCATTCAAAGCAATAACAAAAATACAAAATTACATAGAATTGATAGTCACATTGCTTCGACAGCGTTTAAAGATCATTAACATTTATACTAACAGTAATAATCGTTATTACTTCTATATACAAACGCTACCATCCAACAAATCTTTGTACTTATATACAATTCTCTTCCTTACAATCTGATTAGATCCGTTCCGTGTGTACTAAAGTATGGTGCAACCAAAAAATACGTGTGCATAGATGTGTCGCGTATTTTCGCACTGTGCTAAGGTTGTCAAAAGCTGAAAATTTAATACTGATTCTGTTGGTGTATAGTACAACGATTTTATATAAAATATGTTTTAAGGGACTTAATAATAAATATTGACTGGGAAAAATATTTAACAGGATTTTAATAGTCTTTACTATCAATTCTGTTGTAATTCCATACTCTGCTGTCTTGTCTGTGTGTAGAATTTAATTATCTATGCTTCCTCACTCTAATTTGTGATCTTTATTATAAGACGTTACGTATTGTTATAGTTTAAATAATTGAAAGTATTAATTAGTAAACTAAAATAATTTTTTATCATAAAGTATTCAAAAAATTCGAATTCAGAGTATATTTTACTAAATGTAATTGAATTAAAATAAGTAATTTATATAAGTTTATATCTGTATCAACTTTTAGAGACGATTGAAATTACTTTTATATAATATATAGTAAATATTGTAAACTTTCCATAGGTTTGTAGGTTATATATTTTATATTTTCAATTGAATCTTGTATCCAATCACGAGTAAATTTCTTAGATTTTTTAAGTCATAGATTTCGGATTCGGCTTAATTTGTGACGATAGCCAATTTATCGGCTTTGGCTTTCGTTAAAAATCACACATTTTCTTACGCTTTTATTAAATGTTAAAGCAAATGAAGTCGGTATTGCCCTTGCATATAATAATAATAATATCAGCCCTGTATTATATACTGTTCCACTGCTGAGCACGGGCCTCCTCTACTACTGAGAGGGATTAGGCCTTAGTCCACCACGCTGGCCTAGTGCGGGTTGGTAGACTTCACACATCTTCGAAATTCCTATAGAGGAACTGTTCAGATGGGCAGGTTTCCTCACGATGTTTTCCTTCACCGTTAAAGCGAACGATAAATTCACACATGATTTTAGAAAAGTCAGAGGTGTATGCGCTTGGGATTTGAATCTGCAGACATTCGTCTTGGCAGTCCGTTCCACACCCAACTAGGCATATACTTTAAATAAGTATGAAAATTTTATACCCTTAAAAAATATCGTGCCAGCCCTATTCGTCACAGGATGTGATTTTAATAACACTTCCTGATATTGTCGCAGACGCACGCACCTCCTAGCTTGGAATGTAAGCAATAAACTACGTAACATTTGTAAGCACCTTCTTCAGAGCGCGTTTAATATTAATATTACTCTACCAGACTCGGAGATCGAACGAAAGGTTGCAGCATGGCGTACAAAACAAAATTTTCACCGACAATTTATTTCAAAATTTCTTTTTCTTGTCTCACACATTTTGACTGAAAACATTGAGGGGTTTTATTTTAAACTATTAAATAAAGCTGAAGAGTTTGTTTGTTTGAGAGCGCTAATCTCAGAAACTAATGGTTCGAAATGTTTTTTTTAGTATTGGATAGCCCACTTTTAAGAAAGACTGTAGACAATATAACATCACGGTATCATCAAAAAATATATTCGAAAGCAAAATTCTCCACCGCATCTGTAACGCAATAAATTCAAAAACTACCAAAGGGATTTTGATGACTTTTGGTACGGAGATAGATTGAGATCCTGGACAAGTATAGGCTATTTCCTATCCCGGGAAAATATATAGCGGGATTTTATACCCTAAAACTCTTGCACGCAAGCGAACGGCCAGCAAAAGCTAGTCCTTACATATGCGCTCCATAAATTGACATTGGTTGGCGACTAATTAATTTCCCCTTGTGGAACAATATTATTTTAACAAAATTAACTCTCTGGCACTGAAGTCGCCAAACATTAATAAAATCCCCCATTTTCATACCTGACAAATATAATTATGAAAAAATAGAACTCGCACTGTCAACTATGCTTTCAAATAAATACTGACCAAAGAAGTATTATTTACATTAGCTGATTACATCTCTGTTTGGATGTTTATTATCTGGTTATTTACATGCTTGTACATCAAACAAATCTTTATACTAATAATATTATTTACGTGAAAGTGGTACCAATAACTCTCAAATGACAATAGCTAAACAAATTCAAAAATTCACTTGGATACGTTAAGTTTTTTTTTAACTCATGTGTGAAATAAAGTAAATTCAATTTATTTCATGACAAAAAATAATAACACGAAAGTGTAGTCGATTCGGTTTTTGAATTCAGCGCTTATGTGTGTGACTGTACATTGTCAGTTCACCTGTTGATTTTGCTCGTAGTTACACTCGAGTAATGACGCTTTTCGAGCTAAATGTAGCCTCGTTAGCACTTTGACAACCGACTGAAAAATGGTTTGCGGATATGAACATTTCCCTCACAATGGATCAATAATAAGTGCACGTTAATTGCCAAAAAGTAAACACGTCATTTTAATGGGAGCGTGAATGAGACTTAAACAAGATAAAGGTAATCTTTTCAATTCCTATTAATTGCCAATTTGCTCATATCTGTACTAAATCTGAGCATTGTTCGCCGGTGTGTTGATTTATTCAACGAGGTGAGAGGTGCTTCATAATTTAAGCCCGAGTTTATGGAATCTTAGGTTTTTAGGAATTAAGTGATTCTTCAATCTCCTATTTTCCTGTTGCGGATTGGTCTCAATGGAGTCTAGGTAAACTCCAAATATCACGCCGGCAGTCGACTTGAAGATGTACAGAAAGAAATATTGTTTCCTTCAATAGTCGCGAAATATGGCCTGATTAAAATAATATGACCAACTCCGAAATTCAAATTTAAACGTGCTAAAATTATATCCCGTGAATCAAATCCAGGACACATGCTCAGTCTGAACCGACATCGCCATAGAGCCATGATGCTGGTTGCGGTGCATCGGTGCAACTCTGCCTTTATCAGACTTGCGGCGGCATAAAATTCAGGGTCAATGACCTGCGGCCTTCCCCGCCCCCCCGCGGCCCACTGTCTACAGACCATTATGGGAACTGCAATAACTTCCGACATAATTGTATCTGTACTGGCTTAGAATCGTAAGCTAAGTAGAACTCTTTCTATTGCAAACTAAGGTAGTAAATTTATTGTCGTATATGAAGATGATACTATAGATTAGCTTCTAGTGAACCAAGACAACATTTAAGACATTGAGTTGTATATGTGCAGTATATGTATTAAATATAACAAATAATATAAAATAAAATAATAAAATAAGGCAGGCAGGCATGGTGTATGCTCGTTATCGTCCTCCATAGTTTGTCACTGCTATATATATAATGTTCGTTCCGCAATTCGGTGCGAAATGAAGTTAACACACACGGACGATTTTACCTTCGCAGCGAGAGAGATGCAACTGGTGCCATACTTCGCCAGTATCACATCCCATTTCATGTAAAACGTGCTATAAAATTCACGAAACAACCAACCATCTGATGGTTTTGGGATCCAAGACACATTGACCGTAATTATCAGTCATTGAAATCTTGTTAGAATAAAAGTAATTTACGAATTTGTTGCGATTTACTTTTTTTTCTGGGTTGAAAGCTTTAAGTCAATGTGGTCATGTAGACTATTTATAAGTCGTCGGAAAAGTTAGTGTTATGTTACTGCCTTGATTTTAAAACTACATTATAATATAAATAATATTATATTTTTAATCACGTAACTTATTATTTTAAGAGTCACGATTATCAATAATGAGGGACCGACTAGAGAAAGAGTTTATTTATAACATGATGCAAACCGATTTACGTATTAGTTACAAAATCAAATCTAGGATCTAATTTCGCTCACAAAAAAATTATGCTTCGACTTGAGAGGCGATTCTCAAACCTCTCAGAGTACTCTTATTGAGTAGATAAAGAGGTCCTTTTCGAAATCAAGATTACTAACTACTGCACCGGTCTTTAAGACTCTATTTTACCACTTGACTGGAAGAATCAGAATATCCATGGCTTCCTCAACGAGGTAACCAGCTCCCTTAATGTATTAAACAAATCGGTTTTCAAAATGATTTTTGGGCTATCATTATAGTGTAATAAAGCAAACCTTTCTAACTGACCCCTATCTGAAGAGACCAGTTGACAAATCTAAACTAAATAACCATGTTAACACACAAACGTTTATAATACATTCCGAAGGGACAAAGAGCATATGTTATAAAAACGTCCAGTATGGCAAAAGCCACTACAATATAAAATTGAGATCATGTAAATAGATCTCATGTTAGAGATCACAATGAATATGAACAGTGCCGAAGGGTTCTTAAGATTCTTACTTGTTAACCTTTGCAAACTAGTCAGTATCTACTATAATAAATTATAGTCAATATTCATGAAAAACGGCTTCCTTTTCGAAATTTATCACCCTTCGGTACTATATCATAATACGAGTCATGCATGCGCGATATCTTCAGATATATTCTTTAGTTAAAGGTCCTGTAAATCACAATAGTGCTAATATAATGAAAGATGCGTGTATATTGGTAAGAAATTTACACCTAAAACTCCTAATGGATACGGACGAAAATCATATGAAAAACTGGATCATATTTTGCACCGTGGAAATGCATAGACTTTGTTCCAGTATAGGAATTGAAAACAAACGTAAAGGGAAAAAAAGTTCCTAAATAACCGTAACATAAAGTTAATAGCGTATATAACGGCACAACTGCAGTGCTGAGGTCGCGGGTTCGATCTCGGGTCGGGCAAAGTGATACCATGTTTGCCATTATCAGCCTGGAGTCGGAAATTTGCAAACGATATGGCGATAAACTCGCCTCCTATTACACAATAGCTCAGAATACCCACGGTGGAAAGAGGGTGCACGAGTTGCAACTCTGCCTACCCTTTCGGGAAAAAAGACGTAAGTATGACTTAACTTATTGTAATATTTCATGATTATTCTAGCTCCTACATCATAAGGTGAATGTCTGTTATGGGTAAACGAGGAAGTGGTTAACACAAGCATCGATATCTACCGCCGCCATACAAATATATAAGACCTTCAGCCTTTAGTATTAAAAAACAATTCATAATTAGAAATATGGCAACAAAAATTTTAAAAGCATGCTTCTCAACATCATACAGGATCATAAACCAAACAAAGGCTTGCTTTAGAAGTATTTGAATATTAAAATCATTCAAAACCTCTTACCTTAATAAATCCATGTTGCACAGAACTATTTAATGAGACGTTTTAAACACTGCCGCGTTGGTCCGCTTAGGCCGACTGACAACGCTAGATCTAGGCTAGGCTATACAGGTAAAAATAAAACCGAGTTTCACTCCCCTTACGTTACAGAATTACCACGGGAAGAATTTTTCTCATACATAATGTTTTAACTTGCATAATAATTGTTGTCCCAGCATCTTTAGCCTTAATTTATGTTTTTCTTGTATAGGCTTCTTTCTCGTAGTGACAGCAAAAAAGATTCCCGATTTTAACTTTTTGAGACCTAAAAGGTACTGTAACCCACAATGCAAGGCCCCTTGAAAAGCGTGATACTTTAGGCAGTTGTCCCGTTCGCCCACATTAAACCCACCAATAACACTAACTGCTAAACTATCAATCATATTCAGTTCTTTCCCAGGATAAAAGTAGCCAAAGGTCATGCAACTTATATAAACAAATTTTGAAAATGTTAGTCATTCAAAATCGTCGTTTAGGAGATCACCCCTACATTGAAGATGACACTATTTACCCCCTCTAAATATTCATACCCAATATAAATATTTATACATATTATAATAAAAGAAATAATAAATAAGCTACAGTACTCGTCCGACGAAATTGAATGTTTAAAATATTGTCTCTGGATTTTGTATTTAAAGAGTTACATGGAAGTATTGCCAGTGTTATTGATCCGGTCGAGTACCAAGAATTTTATTACAAATCGTACAAAGGTTCCAACGACACAAATAAAAACAACGGCTGACCCACAACCAACAAATATTATTTAATAGAAATATTTTTTGTTAACATGAAAGAGAGAGCCGGTTTCAAAATACTATAAACTTTTCGTATTTTTTTTTTGTATGAACTTTACCAGTTTCATTTTTTCAAAGCCTTTGGTAATATAAAGCCCGTGTATTTTGTTTAGGTTTTAGTTCGTTTTTATAAAGAACAGCTTTATTTGTTTGGATTCATATGATTCGTTTGTAGATTAAAGTGTTATATATTCGCATGGTGGTCAAGTAGAATGATGATTGCATTCTTCCTTATACAGAGTTCAGAGACTTCTGGCCCTTAACCCGCCACTTCAACTCTTGCTTCAGGATCGGCAGAGGCATATAAACACCGACTGAAGCTCGGCGAGTCTCAGGAATCACTAATTTGTTTTTATCCCGTAATAAAACTAGTCAAATAAAAAGATAAAGTGTAGTCCATAGTAGTCGGCAGTAAATAAAGAGTTTAAAATGTATACCAGAATATCGAGATCTAAATTAATTAATGGACCGGCCACATATGTCACAGAACTGATAACCGCTGGAGTAAGCGTTTTTTTTGAAGTAGAGACCGTATCTTGGCAAACGTAGCGTGGGACGCCCTCTGACCAGATGGCGGCACGACTTACACAAAAGGGCCGGCAGTGCCTGGATGCATAAAGCAACAGACTGGACTCTATGGCTTACCTTGGGAGATACCTATGCCCAGCATGGGACTGCAACGGGCTGATGATGATAATAATGATGAATTAATCACTTTTAAATGCATAATTTTTTACTGATCGACATTTTCTTGTAACGCGACTTCACTGGGAGTGATGATCTGAGAAATTAGAAATGGTAGCGCACCTATTCAGTGATATGAGACGTGCCTATGTCCAAGAATGGATCAAAAGGTAGACCGACAATCCCTTTGGATTTGATTCGAATCTCACCCGCGCGAATATGGATTAGAATACTCGGATGGTTAAGATTGAGGATCGACATAAGACCTATTTTGCCTAGACGTAGCGTAGCATGAGAATCCAGCGAGGGAAGGCGGGCGAGGGGCGATGTTCGAATATCACATTTTTACATTTTCGAAAACAGACAAGCTTAAAAAATCTCCTACATTGTCGAGAGTATGTTTTTCAGTAATAAATTAGTTTCCTACGTTTGATTTTGAACATAATTTTATATGTAACAGAAGACAAAAAATAAAGTAGTTATTCATGTTCGAAATATTGTTGTGAGCAAAACTGGGAGCGAGGTAGAGTTATCGCGCTATCACTTTCTCATGCAGGCAGTGTAAGGGCCGGTGACACTTGGTGACGTCACAGTTTGCCATTACTGGTATTTTACAGCCACCCTTTTCACTAAATTGTAAAGCCTTTTAACTTATTTACTATTGCGTTGATTTTGAAAATTCGTTTCTTGTTACATACATTTTTTTTCAATAAATTAAAAACGTTTAAACTACCGTATTGCTCCTATGTACATTTACCTGAATAAAGCGTGAGGTTTGAATGAAAATGTAGGGTAGGGGCTATGCCAGGAATATTTCTATTAGAGCTTATAATAGCCATCTGAAGCATCTAAATTGACCTGTTATGTATTGTAGGAGAAATATGACCTCGTTACCTTATTGTGCTTCGGGTTGCACTAGATGTTGCTGGAACTATTTTTTACTTCGCCATAATCTATATTATATATAAAAAATGAATCCCTATTTCCCTTGGTCACGCCATCACCCGTGAACGGCTGGACCGATTTCACAATTTTTGTTGTTGTGCATGTTATTGTCTGGAGAAGGTTCTTATGAAAGAAAAAATTCAAAAAAGTGCGCGGAAAATTAGAAAATTTAAGAAAACTTAACGCAAATATAAATTTTATATAACTGTCAATTGTTTGAAATAACTGTCGGCGATTGACAGAATGCGCGCTGCAAATTCATAGTTAAGACGGGACAACGTCTGTCGGGTCAGCTAGTATAATATAAAATAAAATTCCACTGCATATGTATATTGAACACGATAAAACATAAACACTACCAAACGGATTGCGATGAAACTTCATGTTATATAGTTTGAGACCCTGAACGAGACATTGGCTACTTTTTATACCGGGAATATATGTGACCGGAGTTTTGTTCCGGAAAAACTCTTTCTCGCGAGCTAAGCTCCAAGCAAAAGCTAGTAATGTTATAATAAACACTAACCACCATTTTTAATACACGATCCCAATCGCTCTTTTGATCTATCGCAAAAATGAACCAATCAAGACAAAGTTGTTTTACATGCTAACAAATACTTTTTTTATTGGTTTGTTATCGGACTCGGGTCTAAGTTTAAGATCGTTCATTGAATATTAGTTTCTTGTGATTCTAAATGAGGGAAATTTTGTAAACGAGTTTTGTGCATAAAAGGCTCAGTAAGAAAGGATCTGAACTACAATATGAGCTTGCCGTTTGCTTGTGGTAAACGATGCCGAGACCGCGCATAAACAGAAAACACACCATCCAACACCTTGAATTACAATGTATTGTTTGGTATTCCACCGCGCTCGCCATCCTGAGGCATGAGATGTTAAGGCTTATTATTGTCCAGTATTTACACTAGCTACAATGTCCTTCAAACCGGAACACAACAGTGACTACAAACTGAATTAGACATTGCGGTGGTACCTACCCAGGTGGATTCTCACATACGAGAGACCTACCACCGATGTTCGTTTGTCATTAAAGCTTGTTTGTGTTTTTTAAATGTTTACAGCCAATCATAACAAATTGGAATTGCAATTGCAAACGTTATTATTGAATGCACTTCCGAAACTATGGGCTGCAACCCACGGGTGGGTCGTGAGGGAATTTTTATAAATTACGTGGCCCTTAGAATATAACATACTTGTCTTTGCATACTTCGAAGTATTTTTCCCAAACTCAGAAACGCAAATGCTGCACCATACCGTTAGATTCCCTCAAACATTACAACGTTTGACGTGGGATCTATTAGAACAGCCTTATTCTCTTACAAGCGCATCGAATAACAAATACAACCAACCGTGTAATAATAGGCGGACATACAAACACGGGTGCTTGCACCGTCTATTAAGTGTAAAGTGCCTCCTCCCCGCATTAGATCCGTTATTCTACGTATTAGACGCAGACGGTTGATTTTATGTCGGTCGCCACTCCCCCGTACAACCTTTTTTATGTCGTCCGATCAAAACACGCAATGTATTGTTTGGCGTAACGTAGCGTCTAACTGTGCTTTAGTTGGATTTTGTTTTTAGAATTTGCAAATTCGTTGGTTGGAATTTGAATTTCGAACTCAGATTGTTTGTAATTTTCGTTGCAGTTTTGTTTGCAATGAATGGATCGGCTCAAAGTACAACCACTTTAAGTTTTGGACTTGTTCAGTTATTTTCGCAGTCGACTGTCCATTATCCTCAGATTTTGAAACAGTAAGTGCTACTTTAGTGCGATTTTCGTCTTGTACTGTACGTATAATGACTAATGTACCGTTAATTAAGAAATAACGATCATTTAGTTAACTCGCGTCGAGCTGAAATTCACTTTTTCTCTTGTAACTTTCACTGTAGTTCGCTGATATTTTGTAATGTTACAGTATGTCAGCTGACGTAACAAATAATTAAAAAGTTATACAAGTAGTTGGAAAGTTATTTGTGACACCGAGTTAAAATAAACAAAAAATAATCATTATTTTAATAGAAATTAAGAATGGTGATATCAATTTATGAGTCAATCACATAGTAAAGTCTCGGCCATTTTAGGTACTTCTTCCAACGCTGAGAATTGAACCCGGGGCTCTTTTAGTTAACAGAGTATCCACAGAGAAGAAGGATGGGTTAGATCGATCGGTCAATCGATTGGTATAAAGTTATTTCGGACCCATAATATCCGGTAACTAGCCTGTATCAAACCTACATTATGTATCTAAGAAACAAATTTGAACAACGTACTTTTTAATGGAAAATCGAGTAAGTGGTAGCAGGCGGGAGCTATGAGCCATGAGGTACTAAGTATGGGGTCGAAAGACCGAATTTTTGTGTGTTTATAAAAAAAAAAGTTTACAAAACTTCCTTGGATTGAAATTTGTTTAAATTGGCTGCGTCTCTGCCTACCTCTTTTGGAAAAACATATGATTATATCTCCGCAAGATTTATTGACTGTGAGCGAAGTCATGAATAGTTCACATAGGCCTGAGTTTATATTGGAATATTAAGATTTTATATAACCTAATGCATGAGGGCACAAGGGCAGCAGGGGAAGGCAGCCGCCTCCCCTAAATTCAATACAAGTTCATACTTTTGTTAAATTATTGGGATTACCTATTTGAAAATTTTCGCATTTATAAAAATATTGGATAAAATATTGAAATTTGCCCTCAACTAAGTTGAAGCTGGCGACACACTTGGTTATATAGTATCGTCTTAGTCTACCTCGTTATATAAGCTTATATTATTTCGAAATACCCAGAAGTATTTTTATCTTAACATGTACTTTGAGGCATTGCTTCTTGGCAAATTTCATTCTAGGTCAACCGGAAGTACCCTATAGGATTTATTTCGTTGTAATAAAGCAAAACTTTTTACATATATTGTAATACTTTCAGATCGCGGTGACAAGTTTGATATTTTCATAGCTGTAAGTGATCGTAGGGCCGACTTTTTGGTATTTTCAATTAGATTTCTCTAGGCCTTCCTGAGTAAAAGGATCTTGAGAGTTGAGAGAGATGAATTAGTGAACCTGTAAAGATACCTCTTGAGGTAGGGACCCTTAAAATGAAATGCTTTACAAGTGGATAACTCTCCGCGTTCTTGAGATAGTTCTTAGTTCGTATTGACGGACAGATACACGGACCAACAGATGAACAAAAAGTGAAACCTATAAAGGTTCCTTTTGATTTACGGAACCCAAAAAACAAAACACATCAACACGAAAATAACATTAATACATACATAATAACAGGATAGGCAGAATATAAAATTCGCATTAATATTAAAATTCATTTTCGTATAACTTTTCTGTTGGTTTTATATTGAACGATGAGATATACATTCGAGATCGTTTTCAACCTGTCTGATTTAAAAGAACCTGAACAATGCATCAAGGGTTTTTTTGTACACAAATAAAATTCATCACGCTTGTGTTTTAAGTGATAGGCAGAGGGGCAACAATGGCACCCACTTTTCGCCAAGTGTGTTCCATCCCATGATGTGATAGCGAGCCGTATCGGGCACACATTCCAAACTGCGGGCTGATATTGAAAAATCCAATATCACTGTTGGTTGGGGAAACCAGGAATTCGAACTCGGGAATTCTTTACGATTATTAGCATACCGGATACAACACAACTACGCCACCGAGACAGTCTACTTATTTACTAACAAGCATCCAAACAATCAAAGTCTACTCAATCACATTATTATATTATACTGAATGTAAAATTAGTAACAAACTATTTAAACTAAGCATGTTTTATGTGGAATCTTCGCAACTATGTGAGCTAAACTCAATGCAGTAGTAGTATAGTTTTTACTATGAAAACCGCATTAGACCCCGATCTAAGACGCGCATCAAAATAAATACAAAATACGTTTAGTTGCAAACGCGCGTTAACTAAACGTCGCACGATAACACGCAGTCTCTTGTCATTAGGGGCGTTATTCTATGCCACACGTTATTTTGACTGTCCATAAGGAACGCGTAACGCACCACGTCGCGTTATAGACAATAGAAAATGGTATACATATTCACGAAAATAACGTATTACCGTGTAAGGGTTTACACAGTTATAGAGAATAAGACTCTGAACGGGGTCTAAGCTTACGACTGCCCATGACATTAGGCTTAGAATTTTCAAATAAAAATCACTGATTAATACTTATAATAAAACAGCAAAACTCGATGTGAATGAAAGAAAATTCATAAAACAACAAGACGTGATCAAAAGAGAATAATGCGACACATATCAACTACTTTTTTCGCTATTTTCTGTTTGTAAGCGCACATCGAAACTAAACGGATTTTCATGTTGTTTTCACAAGTATACAAAGCATAATTAGGAGCATAATATAGGCGTGTTTTATGACTACAATACCGGATTGGAAAACGCTTGGACTCAATCATTTAAAATATCAGGCGACAACAAGACAATGCAAATAACCAAAAAAAAGGCAGCAAAGTGATCGCGCCGTATTAACGCGTATTCAAGGAGTGTACCACGCTTTTGACTTCTTTGCTCCAAAGAAACGCTGTGTCGCTTTATTCTAAGAACTTTCGCAGATAGCAAGCGATGTCATTTCTGAATACCTTCTGGGAACTGACATTTTCACAAGCTGTTTAAAGCAAACGTGCATTCAGAAAAGCATTAGCATATAAAGAGTGATTTTCAGGTAATGAAATTATCCTGGTTTTATTTTAGAAACACATTTACACGCAACATGCAGGACACTAATTCTTTGACCAGTTGTTTTACGCCGATCATTTCTAGTTCATCCCGTGCGTAAAAACGAGAAATAACATTGGTCAGCCTTAGAATTCGACCAAACACCTAATTCAGTATCATACGATAACACTAAACTAAAAGTGACTACTTTCGATAACAATAAACGAAAATGCTATAGTAGCCGCAAGAATAATTGTCTATATTTTGGTCTAAGATCGTCTCCTGTTTCTTCTTCTTTCTTGGATAAAGTAGCAGTCAATCTAGAATTTAACTTGACTTAGAGTTTACAAATAAGATACCACTAAAATTTGGTGATCAGTTCCTGAACCTACTTCAATATCACTACGTTTTATTAAATGGATAAGAATTTAAGCATCATAATCATGAACTCAGTGTTTTATCTAAACAGTGATTAGCTAAACTTGATAATTTACATACAGAGGTAAACAGGGGACAAATGGGAAAGCTTTATATACATCTTAGTTATCTGTTAATAAAGGCGCAGTCCTTTCCAAATGATTGCATACAATTATATCACACGTCAGTCTTGTCGCATTATATAAGTCAACGCCGAACAGCGCCGCGGGCGCAAGCCGATCCGCGTCAGCTTCCAAATATTGTAATTTTTTCAGTTTTCGCTGATTTCACGATCGTATAAAATTATCATAATTTGATTTCGTACAAATGTGTTGCCAACTGTCTAACATTGAATTTTAAATGCGTGTGTTTTTGTTAATAATAGACAGACCTTGTTTGGGTTGTGGTGGAGAGTCCTTGTAGAAGATGGGGAAGGTGTCGCCCGCTGCGGTGTTCAGGCGGGACGTGGCCCGCACACAGGGGGCGGCCGCGCGTCCGCTCCAAACGTCCATGTCGGGCTCATGTCCAGGGCAGAGCCGTGCGTAAGCCGCGGGCGCCGGGCGCATACTGGCCCAGAGCTTTCGCGCTGGCCGGCGCCCGCGCTGCCTGACACTACTGCCCCGCGCTCCGCGGGCCCCCGCGCACCACCGCGCTCGGGCCCGCACCCCGCGCAGTGAGAGTTTCCTATGCGCTTTTTCTAACGCATTTAGGATGTATTGTTTTTTTTTGTTTGAGGAAGTTTTACGAGTCTTATGACGAGGTTTATGAACAAGTTTTACTCATTTGTGTAGTAAACATTAAGTCATGGGCTCCAATCCTAGAATACGGAACTTGAGTTTACATATTATAAACAGTGTTATGAATTGCGTTGGATGGAGTTGGGTTCACCCGATGTGCTAAGGTCGTGAATCGTGGGTGCACTAGTTCCGCTTCTGCCTACGCACTCGGGAAGACGGGCATCAACTTATCCCTGTGCCGATTACTATAGGCAAAAGTTACGGAGATTAGTTTTAGGAAAATGAGAATGTGTGACGCTACAAAATTGCAGTCAACTTAAAATAATGACCTGATACGGATAATCATTATATAATATTTTAGTTAACTCAGACCTAAAGCAAGTAAAAAGTTTTATTTTTAATAAAGTTATCCTTCTTCATTAACTTACATTAAACAATATAAAAATGTATGTAAATGACTATATTAAACACAATAAGACGTTCTGTGAACAAACAAAACAGCTTCTGTGGCGCAGTGAGTGCCGAGATAGGCTTGAAACGAGAGATC
This sequence comes from Manduca sexta, assembly GCF_014839805.1. Lineage (NCBI taxonomy): Eukaryota > Metazoa > Arthropoda > Insecta > Lepidoptera > Sphingidae > Manduca > Manduca sexta. The sequence continues at coordinate 217,019 of NC_051141.1, read as the reverse complement.
GTGGGTACATCAGCTGCATCAATGAAACTGCATCAGATGGGTTAGTCATGCTCTTAACAAAACTAATTTCAACGGGCTTTAACAAAATGCTCTTATACTTTTTATAATTCTGTTGGTTTAGTGGCGCCAGATTGGTACTCTCTAGATTCGATTAAAAAATTTTTTTTTTATTCGTGAGAACATATTATAAGTTCTATGTTATGCTACGTCACATGAGACATAATCTACCTCTCTCTGACACAAGCGTGAGTATATTGACTGACGTACATTGTTTTTTGCATTTACCAAAAATTTCCAACCGGACCCGACGCCATTACCGATGCAGTAAGCGGAACATTTAGTTTTATATCTGCTCGTATGAATACATTTGAACTATGTAGATCTATCCGTCCGGTTTTTGCATCTCTTACATAACAATAGCTTATTTTCGACGAAAATAACAGTTTCAATATAATTTTTGATATACTGACGCGTTTGTCATCAAAGGATGTGTAGAGATGAAACTATCGCGTTCTTAATTCCTCATTCTGGTAGTATATCTGGCTAGTCAAAGTAATGTTTACGGGAAATCAGAAAACATTTTTTAAATGAAAATCAGTAATGGACATCATTTTCTTAACTTCCAAACTTTAGGTAGAGGCGTGCTCAACGATTTTTAACAAGGTTTAGATGCGTTATGATAATCGTTTTCTTATATAATATCATCCTTGTATTATATACTGTTTCACTGTTGAGAACGGGCCTCTTCTACTGAGAGGGATTAGGCCTTAGTCCACCACGCTGGCCTAGTGCGGATTGGTAGACTTTACACACCCTCAAAATTCCTATAGAGAATTTCACAGGTGTGTAGGTTTCCTCACGATTTTTTCCTTCACCATTAATCCAAGCGGTAATTAACTAAGAATACACACATAATTGGCCTTGGGTTTTGAACCTGCGGAAATTCTTGGCAGTACGTTCCACACCTAACTAGGCTATCGCCGCTTATATTGTAGTTGGTTATAATAATGATTAACTATGTGTAGGATAATGCGCCATTTTTGAAAATCCAAGTGGAGTACATATGCCGTATTACCTTTATACTAAAGTATTATTTGCCATAACAATAATATGCGCGTTTGATTGATCGTCCTTGTTCCTGCCGCGCGAACCAGTGCACAAACAATTTATCCATACTTCCGGTTTAGTTAATGAAACATCCGGAATGAGTTTAACTCATTGGCCGTGAACTTTCCCGGGATGATAATGCTTTCTAATTTAATGTACGTGTTGGGGTAGGTCAAAATATTGGTCTCTAATTTGCTTATTTGTGCAGTTCCCAAATACTTTTGGAATAACATAAGTTACGCCTTGGAAATTCAGGAAAACGTTTACTTAATTCTTATCAAATTTGTTTCAGCTTTATCAGAGATTATTTATGTATAACAAAGGATATATTTAGAGTATTTGATGATATGCAATAAAATTATATTCGAAAACGATAATTGGAAGCAAAATTCGAAATCCGATCTTTCTTTTTTTAGGCGACTTTGAACGCTTTACATGTGGAGGAAATCAGAAAACAGAGTTAAATTTTCAAACATCGGATAAATTAATAAACAGTGACATTTGTATAAAATACATAAGCAGATCCATTTCTCCATTCAGTGAATTTATTTGAAGAAATACACGTAATAAGCACATCATGACACAGCTGACGAAATGTGACCATTATACTCCATTAGGAGTGAAAATATCTAACAGCTGAAACAATATCTAAGTATTGTACCAATAACTACTTCTAAAAATGAAGCGGCCTGATACAGAAAAATCGTCTCTGAAGCAAGGTTTAGATTAGAAAAACTCCCAGAAGTCGATTACAGCAAGTAATTTAATGTGCAACCCGGCTGACTTCTGCAAGTTTTAAAGATTATATTATTTGCGGCTAATAACATGTGTATAGAATTATTGATATTGACGCTAATTTAAATGTATCTGGAATGGGCAATACAGAGTGGGTTTTGAGTTGAAGCAGCAAGGGCAGCTAGCTTATCTATAGTTACAATAAAACTTTCTCAGGAGACCGTGTTTCATATTTGACGACATTTTACCAATCACGAGGACCATTATCCTCAAATTGTTTAGTAACTCAAACCTCCAATGGTCAAAACACCTTTCGTTGTACATAGATAGAGTATTATGATCCTTATACACTAGGTCGATTCGCATCGAAAAGTTTTTGCTCGTATTGACTATTTTCTTATTGACTGTACATTTTTTCTATTATCTATGAATACAGATATTAATATCCTCAAGAAACAATCAGCCAAGAACATTTTCGTGTACTTACAGTCGTTATATCAATGCCCTTGCGGCTACATCTAAAAATCAATTCCCTATATTGCTATGAGACCACTAGATTCGGTTTCGATCAATAATATTTTAAATTATTTCGATCGGTATTTCCGTAATAACTTCAATACGAAGACAAGTAAAATGTGAACAGGAACAATAAAAATCGATGGCGTGAGACAAAGCGGCCGGTATTTCAATACTTAAACGATTTTCTTTAGTTATTCCTTTTATGCGATATATAGAATGCAATAAAGTTAACCGCACACTACCGATCGCGGCAATACTATAAACAGGCGTGATATCGGGTTGATTGTCACCCTATGTGAAGGAAAATGTCATATTTTTAGTACGTTTGTAAGGGTGACGTCGGATAGATATCAAAGGATGTCACCTCATGAGTGCTGTGTTCAAAGATAGACCACCGCCATCTTTACTTGAGTACAAATCTACATCATATGTTTATATGTCTTTTTTAGACGGGCACAGGTAAGTGCCAATGCACCTGGTGTTGAGTGGGGTCCAATAGAATGTCGACTCCCGAAAGCTGATGGCCTGTTGGATCCGGATATACACAGGCTGATCCCGGAACATGACACGCTTACTTGGGCCTCTATGACGGGTTTTAACATCTTGTGTACGGGGTTTACTATCTGGATGGAAATAAAATATATCCTACCACCAGATGTGAATTAAAGTGTCATATTCTGGTAGTCTACCGTCGTCGTAGTTACTACAATAAAATTGTTCAAAAGTTCATGTCGACTTGGAAATTGAATATGACTTCGAAGTCAATAGCCTACATTGTAACTACCCGATATAATGTGCAAGAAAGAGACTAATCGAGGCTGTATTATATAAGTTTCAATTCCGAATCAACAAAAAAAAACAATTATACTTTTCACTCTGTAACATGGAATGTTGTTTATACCTTAAACTGATTTTGAAAAGAGCAACACAATAGTTTCTTGCCCGTTCTTCTCTGGTGAGAACTGTTCGAACTGGCGATAGAGTTAATGTTGACGGAATCTAAATAATGTATAACATTTTACGGATTCAAAGAAATTATTTCATTTCATTACAATAATCACAAACTTTTGAAACTTTAATATAAGCGTAACAATACTAACATACAAAAATCATCCACAACGCGATATTATGATGAAGTTGCTTGCCAGCTAAGACAAGCAGTAATTCACTGTCGCGCGACAGTTATCGTCCGTCTGCGTCCCCCGTTACACATGTATTATGTAACCGCGTCGAAAATATGAAGAGAATAGTGGAAAATTAAAGTAGAATAACATGATATATAGATTGTAAATGTTTGACAAGATTCTTGTTTGGCGGATTTAAATGAGTTTAATACATATAAGGTCTAGACAAAATACAGCACATGATGTTTCAAGTAATAGCCGTTATATGATCTTCAACATTGGGTCTTATAGCATTGCTGTAATTAATAAAATGCAATTTTATTTTTTAATTAGGCCGTAGACCAACCACTGCTGCCTGACATTGCACATTTATTTGTTTTTTATTGCAATTAAATGACAATACTGCTCGCATGATACTTGATGCTGGTATAAATAGAAGCAACATCATACGGAACTTTAAATAACAGTAGTCCGTGGCTCTCCATTTCATAGACTACAGTTCATATATTCTTAAAAGAATAACATGTAGAAGTCCGTAAATTGTCAAATAACACTGGGCATAACACCACCTTGTAAGAAGCGATAAGCGGGGCTTTAATTAGGTGGTTTGCGAATGACTTACACCAGTTGTCGCATTGGAAATAAACATATACTACCATACTGAATTAGTTTGGAGATCCAAGTGATCCTCCACTCCACTTGTCATACTGATAACCACTGCGACGCTTGACCATGCAATGTTCAGTTTAACAAACAACGGCTTTAGGTTATTATTGTAATGTAAAACCTAGATTCCCAGAATTAGCACCCTTGTCAATATAAACGCAGAAAATGTATTATAAAATACTTCTATCAATACTACTAAAAAGCTGTAGAGTTTGTTTGAATGCGCTAATCTCACGAACCATTGGTTTGAATTAAAAAAATATTTTAATAATGGATAGCATATTTATCGAGGAAGCCACTGGCTATCATACCAATTTGAAGAACGTCGAGGTGCAGAATGGGTATCATGAAGCTTAACAACTCAACAGCAATGAGCGCAGTCGTAATCGAAATAATTCCTTGTATTGTACAAGTTATCTGGGGTAGCTGTCTGTACGTGCACACCATCACACCGTCAGGGTTAGACAGAAGTGTAAGACATCCATGCTTCGCCAGCTTTTTGCTACGTTGTGAACATATTACATGTATTATAACAATTAGATTCGATTCGCTCACAAATTTCGGTTTTATAATATTAGGAGGATTGTGGAACAAAACTATTTATTTATATTGTGTTACAATACTGTATTGTTATCCTGTAATAGATGTAAGAGGGGAAAATAAATAAATATTTTAAATCTTTATGCTCATATTGTAAAATATAACATAATTGTTTATAAACAATCGTAGCCTCCACTATGTGTCTAACTCGATTACATGGAGTATCGCTCGAAAATCTTTAATCGAATATTCCAAAATCCGTTTAGTCCGAACTGTTGCCGTCCGGTAGCTAGGGTAGGTTTCCATGCAGCTTTAATTTCACGCGGCCATACCGATAGTTAGGTTACCGTACTAATTGCTAAACGTCATGCCAATTAACAAACTGACGTCAAGTTTTAAACTAGATTTGCTCGCAGTTGGGCCCGTGTTCACTTTCCGAGGGTACGGGAAACAATGCGGGGAAAACTGCTTGACTCACGTACTGAGGTTCTGTACAAACTATTTTTTTGTTATTTAAGTACATTACGGTTATCGAATCTTGTATTGCATGCTGTAAAGCATTCCGTCCTGTCGAAATTAACCTTTCTCTTTCGTCATATACTTTTGTCGTGTTGACAAGAGTTTGATTTTTCACAGCAGTATATCGTAGGCCCGGTTGTCTTATCTGACTTATGAATGTGAAAGTTTGTGGAAATGTTTGCATGTTTGTTAGAAGTAAATATAAAAATCGCTGAATGGATTTGGAAGAAATTTCGCACACGGATCTTTCTGGATTAATACATACATAGGCTACTTTTGTCCCGATAATTTGCTCCCGTGAAAATCGCTAGTGTTTAAGAGAGTTTGTAACGAGAAAGGCTATTCACGCGTGTGAAGACGCGAGCATCACCTAAAACCTTGATATAAATTTCAACTTCATACCTCCATGCGTTCCTGAGAAGAAAGTATTCACTGACAGATAGACGGACAGACGAATATCAAAGTGATCATAAAAGGGTTCCTTTTGAGCTTCAAAACCTTGAAAACATAGCAAAGGCCCTTGGACAGACTAGCTTCTTTTATAGTGAAAGTATTTCTAGAATAGGTTCAAGAATTTTAAAAGAATATCGTCCACAAACGAATTAGGACACTTATACCTTTATAAATTAGTGTAGGCTGAATAATGGGATGTACAGAGCTTTTCTCTGCGTTGTATGCAAAAATCAATAGCCACGAGCCGGTAAATATTATTTATAGATTGAGTAGTATAACTGTGCTGACGGATCACCTACTACGGAAACTCGAAAGATTCTTAATCCTATCAAGTGAGTTGCATTAAACGTGTATATTCGTTTTACAATACAGGAATCGTTAAATACAACTTAATTATATTCAAACTTCTGTTGATTTTGACGCAATGAGTATTTCGTAGATTAAAAAGAATTACAACTATCATGTCTTTATCCCAGAAAGTATAAAGCTGCAACTAGAGCACCCAATTGTCACTATAGGTGTTGGTGTGATAGAAGGCGTGTCTATCGCCATATTGGGTACAAAATCCAGACCTGAGGTTGTAAAGAGAAGCAAAACCCAATACCACTATGCGCGAACCTAATCGTCTAGCAATAAAAAAATATTTCGAATAAATCTTTTGGCGTCCGGTGAAATGATATCCCGATAATATTGTAAGGATCACAGATCGAACCTGATTACGATTAGTTTGTGACTGAAAGATGTGATGTGAGTTACGTGGTATGAGAGAGGTCTATATCGATATACAAGGATAATTTTTGTATACCATCAAGCCGAAACTCCCAAATTAGATTTTGGTGTAAAATATCACATAAAAATACAAAAATAATAATAACAATGAAAATTCCCGCGGAGTTGATAAGTCGAGCACACCGCCCGCGCCGCCACAAGGAACGAGCGGGACATGTGCGGGGCCGCGGGATAGGTAAGGGTGTTCTTGTAACGGTCAGTTATAGTAGTAGGTATCAGAGAGCGATCGAAATGTGCCGAATTTTTATTAATACAAAAGGTAAACGAAATTTTAATATGATTTTGGGATAAAATATTTGTTACAAATTAGTGCAAAGGATTGTGCTACTGATTCTTGACAAACTAATTTTGATGTTTTAATATACTAAAAATTGATTGTTGATTTGATGATGATACAATACGATATTAGTCTACCCGCTCGAATGGGACAGTACCACTTTCTCACAAAAATCTAAATAGTGTCCGACTAGCGAGTAAGATTTCCGAATCTCGACTTTTCCTTATCCTTATACCTATTTGTTTCCCTTAAGCTTAACTGGGCTTTAAGTACACATGAGTGGATTTTAGTCTATTACCTACGCTATTTCGTTTGGAATTGTTGATGTTAATTACTTTGTTCTGTGCTTCTTGTCACTGTATTTTTTTATACTAACTAAGCTACATCTATCATCTTTACATATTATTAAAAAAATCCCCCGCCGCGTCTGCCAGTCTGAACGCGATAAACTAAACACAGATTAAGAAAAACTCAATGAGGAAAGCGAAACCCCAAGCAAAAAGTTTAACTAAAACAAAATTAACCCTATGAAATGCAATGATACTAGGAACAAACGAAGTTAATTAGTCTAAAGGTAATTATCGCAAGTTGTATTATACGATTGTAACAAAATAAGTATGATATATACTACCCATCTCTGTTAGTTGTACCTGGCTGTAATTTGTATTGAATTTAGGGTGATTTTTTTTAAATAAAGTTGAGCCTCTTTAGAACGTCCCAAAACAGCACTCGTAAGTTGATATTTAATGATTCGTATCGTGTTTATTTGCCGCATTATACGCACAGTTTCTTGTAGCGACTCGAGCGTTTAAGTTTAACGCAGGGTATAAAAATACTGTCAGTAACATAGCATAGTTAATGCACTGGAATATCTATAATGCTATTATATTACCTTATATCGAACGTAGTTTCATGTAAAAAATATGTAACGATCAAGTACGATTCGACCTAATTAATGCGACAAGTCACAAACAAAACAAAAAGTATTTACCGTCATACACACGACCATGAATTTAGTTTTCGAAGTCGATAACATTGCATATCATTTATTTGCATCCGTCTGTAATGACACTGAAAACTCACTTAGAATTCGATCATTAAGTCACTACACGCCGATAAATGAGTTTGGGTACAATGGTAACGCATATTCGCTGCATTTTAACATGTGCCTACAAGGTAATACTGTCCGGGAATTTTTAAGCCAAAATTGATAAAACATTTTTTTAAAAAGAGGTGGAAATTCAGTTCTATAAATTCGTTTTATTTGTTTTGGAATGAAACTTTTAAGCTTTTATCAATATTTATTTCACTACAGCCTCTATCGACTGCGGATTAAAATAGTAAGCCGATAAGTTTTAAATAAACTGAAATATTATTAGGAGATTACACTTTCAAGCTCTGTACATACGCATATAGCATCACGCGTTTTTTTGTTTACAGGGGTAGGTAGAAACATTTCAGCAGCCATGTTAAGTCTCATTTTAAAGTGAGCGGGCTATTAACATTTACTGGGTATTTGTGTTGTTGTGTGTGTGTATTTTGACTCCGAGCTGATACTAAATACAAAATCCCAATATGACTGTTAGGGAATCAAACCCGTGTCATTAGCGCGACAGTCGTACCCTGCACGCCACACAACTACACTACCGAGACAATCAATAAAAGATTAATGCACCTGAAATTTATTTATTATATTTATTAAAGATTGAAAATAAAGAGCAGCCTCCTAGGGTGAGGCTGCATTAACACAAGAGACGACGGGCTCGTAATTTGCAATGAACATTTTAACATTTAAAATGTTTTTGTGCAGCACTAAATATTATTTTGGCATCTGGTTTCTAATAAAGTCCCTGTCAGTTACTACCCGCACTACAATTCATAGGGCCACAGTAATACATGCAACTCAGTTGCACTACTAAATATGCATACGTTATACCATAGTTTTATTTATTAAACACCACCGACTCAGCTAACAACAGGCGCTTAAGTGTCTGCTCAAGTTTTGTTTACTAAATTTTTTAATTCCTTACGTGTTTACTTGAGATTCTACGACGAAGTGACATTGGTTTATCAATACGGTTTTTAACTATCTTAGTTTAAAAAAAGTCTGAAAGCCTTTTTTAATACAAAAGTTGCTAAAACACGTTATAACGATAGCGCCTACTATTCCAAAATCAAATAAAACTTCCATTACTTCTTATGAAAGCAAATTACCGGTATAGAAAGTAAGCTTAAGCATTTATAATTTAAGTAAGAAGAAAGATAAAATAAAATGCTGCTTAAATTACTGGGATAAACAAGAGCTTGTATTTTAATCCAGAATATGGTCTCCGTGTACCAAACTTCATCTAAATCCGTAAAACTTTTTCTGCGTTTACTTCTGACGAACATCCGAACATGTTCACAAACATTCGCATTTATATTACAAATAAATAATAAATTTAATGAATAAGAAGTAGGATTCGACAACCCTACGCAGCAGGTAATCTATTAAAACGTCTCAAAACACGAAAAACAATACGACAGCCTTCACTCCATATACGAATTACAAATGTATAGTTATTATTCAACGCTTGAGCGCCTGCGCTTGAACCGTTAACACTAATATAATTACCGCGTCATGACAACCCTATCTTGATACTTAGTGTTACTCGCGACTTAGCCTTTGTGTGGATCTTTGTCGGAGTAAACTTCATTTTGTGTTTAGATAAAAAGTAAGCACTATATTTATGAAGAATTTTATCCAAGCACTAAGTGCATGTAAATCCGTTTAGTTTATTGTTTGCAAGATAATGAGTGACAGTACTAGTAAGATATTAAAATGCTTTCAAAGCAAAGCTGTCTTAAGCACCGCAGTTTTATTTTAAATATAATTACTCTGGGAAGATTGGTGGAGGTTGCTTCGCGAGCAACTTCTACTAGTTAGCATTATGACCTACATAGATTGCAGTGACGGTCTAGCGGTGGAACGGAAGCGGAGGTCGCGGGTTTGATTCCGATCTTTAGGCACATGACAAGCGACTTTTAAACTTTGTGTAGGAAACATAAGACTTACAATGATTTGTCATTCGGTCTTTATGCGAGTATATATATATCTGAGAGAATTAATCTAGCATGAAAGGGTAAGCAGTTAAACTCGTGATAGGTCTCTTGTAAGCAAAATTCTAATGAAAGCGCGCTTCGTTTTCCAAGTATAATTTTAATGAAAAATATTTCATGCACTCAACATAACGTAGAAGTTGTCAAAGTAAATAAAATTTGCAAAAATGTAGACACCTTTGACATGTCAAAGCGACAATGGTCCTTACAATTTTAAAATTTTTAAATTAAGAGGATTGAACTGTTAATTACACTTCAGCGATTTCAAGCAAATGCGTGTAATAAACATCCTGAGCAGGTGTGGATGCAGGCGGCATCGCGAAGTGACCCCCAGAATAAACTTTGGGATATTCTGTAAAGTCAGTCTACCTCGTCGACTTTTCTTATGTCAGTTCTCTATAGGCAGACCTAAGTATATCTATACTATTATATAAAGCTGAAGAGTTTATTTGTTTGTTTGAACGCGCTAATCTCAGGAACTGCCGGTTCAAGCTGAAATTTTTTGTGTTGGATAGCCCTTTGTTCCTGGAGTGCTATAGGCTATATAACATCACGCTATACCCAATAAGAGCGAAGCAGTAATGGCTAATCTCAGAAAGTACCGGTTCGAACTGAAAAATTATTTTTGTTTTGGATAGCCCTTTGTTCCTAGAGCGCTATAGGCTATATATCGTCACGCTATGACTAATAGGAGCGGAGTAGTGATGAAACATGTTGCAAAAACGGGGAAAATTTATTCGTTTTGAGAGCTTCTGTTGCGTGTGCTGCGTAAACGGTTAAAGTTATTTATTTAATTGCTCCCCCGCTGCATCTGTCTGCCAGAACGTGTTCAACTCAAAAACTACCCAACGTATTAGGATAAAATTTGGTATGGAGACAGTTTGAGACCCTGGGAAGAACATAGGCTCCTGGGAAAATATATAGCGTGACTTTTATAACGGAAGTCTTTAGCCCGAAAAACTTTATAACACGGGCGGAGCCGCGGGCAAAAGCTAGTTTTAAATAAAGTAATGCTAGAGCACGGATCCAAGAGGAATCAATAGTTTTCAATTTAAAGTTTGAAGATTCCATATCTAAAATTCTTATGAAAAACTTAAAGGTACTTTTCCAATTTAAAATATGTAGGTTTTTTAAATTGTGTACTTGCACCGACACCAAAATAATGACTAAAATGACCCCCCTTATCTGAGACCAAATGCGTGCTCATGTAACACGAGTCTATTGTTTTAAACTCCCTTTGAGACAGAGTGCATAGAGACCCAACTGACCCCCACCCCATACTCCCCCTATTGTTAAATAACTTCACAACTCCTACGTAATATAATTTTATCATGCGACGCAAATCAGGTATTCCTTTGATTTTGAAAAATTCTAATCGCACAATTTTATTATTTTTAGGGTTCCATAAGAAATATCTACTTACTCAAGTGCGGATGATTTATTGACTGCCCGATTTGTGGATAAATAGGAGCAGCGATGGCCTAGTTAGGTGTGAAATCCATTTGGATTGCGAGTCCTATGTCCCCAGGTTCAAATCCGAAGGGCAAACACCTGTGCTTTTCTAAAATTATGTGTGTATTCTTTGTGAATTATCGCTTGCTTTAACGGTGAAGGAAAACATCGTGAGGATACCTGCATACTTGAGAAGTTTTCTAAAGGAATTTCGAGGGTGTGTGAAGTCTACCAACCCGCACTAGGCCAGCGTGGTGGACGAAGGCCTAACCCCTCTCAGTAGTAGAGGAGGCCCGTGCCCAGCAGTGGAACAGTATATAATACATGGCTGATATTATTATTAATATTATTAGTGAATGTCAAGGACAGCGGTAATTATTTCATATAAATGTTTCTAATCTATTAATTTTAGGTGTACGTTCGCTTTGACCGCAGGTTATCGCTAACATATTCGCATTTATTTATTTGTTTCTTATTAACTTTAACGATTGAAGTAAGTTCTAAGACTTCATGTGGTCTACGGGCCCTCTTATCTTAAAGGTATCTACCATAACATTCTTAGCAGCTTTATGGCCTTTGAGGGGACGATTGACTGCCTCGGTAGCGTAGTTGTACTGCATGCGCGGTACGACAGCGCTCTGAGGTCCTGGGTTCGAATCTCGGGTCGAGCGGTGATATTTGGGTTTTTCTACTCAGTATCAGCGCGTCTGAAATTTGTGCCAGATATGGCGATAGGCTCGCCCCCTATCACATCATGGGACGGAACACACTTGGCGAATAGAGGGTGCCCTGGTTGCGCCTCTATGTAGTGGGATAAATGCGGATGTGTGTTCGTGTTTGTTTTGAGGTGACGACTACCAGACGAAGTAACCTCTGCACTTACAAGAACTTCGGAAGCCTACAGAACCTACATCATTTAACACGCGTCACCAAACTCATATCAAAGCTAAATGGAGTTTCAACAATAAACGAGAATCTCTTTGACATATGTTTTGCCAGTCTGCAATAAATAAATTAATCTATTGTGAGACATGCAGTACAACTCCTGTAAGTGCGAGCAACCGTGTTATATTGTTGTTCACAAAGTTTTAACGTCATATCCTTTGTTATAATCGTTTTCGAACACATTTTTAAAAATGTTTTAATCCGTTTCTCGCTTTTGATTTTTTGTTTCTGTAATAATTATTTCATTTGAAGTCACAAGACTGAGTACGTTAGTTATAATGTTAAAGGAATGCGACGATGGCTAATGCATAACCTGTGAACTATAGGAGGGTAGACGATATTACATATACATTTTATCATTGACTGCACTCCACTCCACTAATGTGTTACATAATGGCAGAGTATAGTATTACCACATAACAGACACGATCCAAACTAAAATGTTTTTTTATAACACGAATTTTAGGCATCGAAAAAAAATATAATTTAAAATGTTGGTAGATGAATTTATTTTGATACAATCTGGCGCAGTTTTTTTGTTTTGTGGATGGACTTACTGCTGATAGCCTGTCGCGAGTCGGATTTCTGAACACTCTAAAAACAATTAGGGTGTGTATATAAATAGAACACACCCTTTATGATTTTGATTATTTTTATATACATCTTCAAATGAACATTAGATAGATTTATATTTTACGACCAAGCCTAATAAATACTTCTTACTGATATAAGAGGAGGGAAGGAGGCTACTAGCTTTCTGCTTGGCTAATCACACCGTTGCCATCTTTCTTGGGAATATTGTACACACTGCCGCGCTAGCCATCTGGACCGGCGCTGTAGGAATAAATTGATGCATTTACACCATATATGATGATGATATTAGAACTTTGTGAGCGTCTCTGGCATTCGTGAAATAAGAAAACTTACTGTAAGAAAGAAAGACTATACCTTAATTATTTATTATTTGATTACTTTTATTCCATAAATATACTGCGGAGGCTGACAGCAAATATACATACTTTATATAAACATACCGACATATAAGTCATTAACCGACATGTAGGCACTTGTCATTTACAGCTCAACAACATTTTGGATTATTTCGCAGCACGACACTGCCCCTGCCCGGCCTTTGCACGGCAGTATACAACCAAACCTATCGTTGTAGCTAACAAGAGTATAATGCGCGTACTGAACGCAGCGTAAAAAGCCGGACTCCCCGCAGCGCAGTGTTGGGACGCGCTTTGCAAATCGATTTGTGAAAATCGATAAATCGATTTATGAATGTTATTTGTATAGTTGATTTGCCGATTAGAGAAGTTTTGGTGCAACGATGGGAAAGGAGGCATGCCGTTCTTAGAAGCTATCAGACAGTTCCTACATAAACGCCAAAAGTAAGTTATAAGAGTTGAACGAACCGACATAATGTAAGAGTAACAGTAAGTTTGTTACTGTCTGTGAATGGGTTACCCGAACGTATCTGTGTAAGGAAAGTAACGATACTTTAATTATTAATAGCCTATCCGAGTATGACAAAATTTTGCTATTGAAGCCAAGCCTGTAAGCTATTGGCACGCCAAAACAAACTAGCTAACAGTCAAACCGAGAAAAAAAATCATAATATATTGCACTCCTCAGTGCTCGTCGTAATCACGTGCATGAAAGAGCATGTTAATTATTTCTAATTAATTAAAGAAGAATTATATTCTGAAGATTGCTTTGTGTTTAATAAATAGAGAATAATCCTTTGATAACTGAACTTCATTAATTATGTGTTCCCTGTATGATATGGTAATTAATGATTTTATAGTAAAATGTAGTGTTCATGCCAACTAACGAAGCACCTCTGAGCCGGGATTACAATAGAAAAAACACAAATATTGTCTAGTTATTTATAAAGGTTTATTATTACAATAATTGTATTATATAAAAACTTATCCTATTCTTATATGTGTATGTTATATGTGTAATGCCTATATATTTAAATTATTCTAGTATTATATATACTTTATTGTTATGTTGTATCTTTCCTGCGGGAAATCACGGCATAAAGGCCGGTCCTTTTGGAAGACTTGCGTGGGGACATGGATCCAACACGTAGAGGCCCCTTAAGATACATTACTCTAGTTAGGGTTTATACACCTTGCGAGTACTCTCTCTGTCTGTACTTATGGAGGAAATAAAACCAAAGACAGCGCTTGCAAGGTACAGGGACTATTGCACAAAAGATGGGAATTATACTGGGTCTACGGAGGGGATCTAGCTGGATTGGTTGCTGAGCTATTGATTGAGACAACGGGACGCCTGCCAAGTAAAATGTCTCAATCTTATGTATTCAAGGCAGATGGTGACTTGCCCCCAACTAAATTGGCATCAAATAAGTGGTGTAAGCCAAGGACGCAACACCGTTGTGGGTGGCTTAAAGGTGACGAGAGGTGAGCACCGATTTCACGATGGCGGGTCGCTGTCGCGTCCTAGAGCGGGTTTCCTAGCTATAACGCAGATTGAGCACTCACCCACTCCACCCCACCCTGGACCTGAGGTACTTAGCTCTTGCGACTCCCATCCCTAGCCGGCCGGTTAAGGCAAACCAAGGATCAGGGAGTCTCATTTAGCCACCACGGAATCAGAGAACTTATTGTTATTATATATACATAGATTTAATAACAATATTTCACCATTTTTAGTTGCACCTACAGTGTTTATCTCTGCACCACGCTAAAGTCGACTTGTAGAAAATGCCTCTTGCATTAAGTCCGCCTATATACCTATCTGTATATAAAGTGTATAAATAAACCGCGATAAAATGCGCAAAATATTTTTATAATATCTAAAAAATACAATCGATACCTCCCTCTCCTCTTGTAATAGTGTGAGGGCGTATTGAAGCATGGTATGCTTGTTACTCGCCCCACGCGAAAGGTGCCACTCTCATAATGGCTTGAAGTATCTTTAGTTATTTTTGTGATAAAACCATTGTAGTGTTTATCAGAATATACGACTAGAATAAGAAATATTTAGAATTGATACTGGAAACAATACCTAAGCGAGGAAAAATACAACATCTGGATTAGATGAAAAGTAGTTTATATAAAAGTTTATAGAAATAAAAAAAATATGGCTTAATGTATATGGAGTTAGTGTATGAAGCCGATGATTCACAGAAGTATATATACTTAGATCGGCAACACGCCTAGGTACTAAGTCCTACAACTTCCTAGTTTCATATCCGAACAAAACTAAAACGTCGAAAACAATTACAGGTTTCGCCCGCGTGAAGAAGTTTTCCGGGATTTTTTTCCGACTTCCTTGATATGTATCATTATATTATGACCAAATTACACAAAATCATTATCAATTGCAGCCTATGTATTTTTTTGATGTATAAACAATATTACTGTACAGTTTCCTCCAAATCCGTTCAGTAGTTTTTTCGTGAAAGAGAAACAAACATACATCCATCCTCACAAACTTTCACATCTATAATAATGGTAGGATATTTTATTTTGTTGAACCTACTCTAGTCAGACAACTTATTGCCTGTTATAATTTAAGCTTGTAGTTTATTGAAATATCGATTGAGAACTGAGAGCTGTTTCTGAGAATGAGTTTGACGCAATGAGAAATTGTTAAAAACTTTTTCTAGGTATACAATAATGCAGACGTAGCTGAAGGATTGTAGGTCTTCTGTGAATACCGATTTTACGAAGCAAGTTTTTTTTGCTTTAATGTTCTTTTAAAATTTTAATATGTTTCAGCTTAATAAAAGACTAAACTATTTGACCGTGTCGCAAATAAAATCTAAAAACTGAGCAGCTTCAGTTTGCCTTATTTAATTACTTTCCAGAATTGGATCATTAATATTGCCACTATGGTGTGATGGTATAATATGTTTGTATTTTTTCAATATCAACCGTTTCAATACTTGGCTAGGATTATTGATTTAAGTATTAAAACTGGCATCAATAGATATTGATAGAACAATATTCTTAGCTTAGTATTGTTGGTAAAAGATGTTAAATATTTGCGTGTCGAATGTCCCGGCCCTTTTCCTCCGCGCCAGCTATTGCCCAATAAAGAAAATCAATTTTCCATGCCCGTTTCCCAGCAACAAGTAGTCCAGACTATTTTCTCCTATCCCGCTGCAGGATATTAAGGTAGAAAATTTTTCATTGCATACCTTCACGCGTATATTGCGAGGGGAGGCAGAGGGCGAAGTATGTCATCAATAGAATTTCCGTTATCGTGATATTACAGATCAGAAATGTTAGTCAATATTGAGCTGAGATTGTGGGGTCTGTTTGATTCGGTTTTTGATTTGACGTAAGCATGAGTTGTGCGATAAAGACGCGCTCGACATGACGATAAGGAACGCTATCATCTTAAAGAACTGAACACTATTTTTTAGTAGTATTTAATACATATTACACAATATAATAGAGAATAGTACACGATCGATGGACAATAATTCGCGAATTAAGCACAAGGACATCACTAGCGATTTGAACGCGGTTGGCTCAGGAAGCAAACCTTTGCTCGGGTCGCTGAACCGCGCATAGCTGTTAGATACACAACAACAGACAAATAAACACTCTACGTTACATAATTAAGGTTGGAAATCACTTGTAATATGCATTAAGAGTTAGCATCTAATCAAACACGTTTCTACACGATATCATTGGATATTTCGACTTATAATAAGCGCGTTAAAGTTGTTTTTTGGATATTCAGGAGCATGAAAACCAGTACCATTAGCAGATAGGCCGAGTTGTCTCATAAGATTTGCTGATAACTGAGATTATGCAGAATTAGTGGCGAGCGGGGTGCGCTTACCCCACAGCGTTATTCTGACCCGGGGATTCTCTACAACCATCAAAGAGATCATTAAGGTTTCGTCAAGGAATCGCTAAAAGAAACTTTCAACCCTAATTTTAATAGGTAACTTCGATTTCTTTACTAATTACTACATCTGTTATATCTATAATTAGTTTTATTGGCCGCTGTTTCGACAAAGTAATAAATTATTACTTACATTAATGATAGACTTCTACTTGTAAATGATTTTTGTTAGGGACACGGTAAACTGACTTTACTGCACATGATCGTAAGTGAAGTGGTATCTAAAAGAATGTCGACTGAGGAGAGATGATTACCCGTCAACAGTCGAAACAATTATGCCGGCCTGTTGGAAACGGATACATACAGGCTGATACCGAAACGTGGCACTAACGTGGCCCACTACGGCGGGTTTTAACACCTTGTGTACGGTGGTCGCCATCCAGGCGGATATAAAATATGTCGTAACACCAGCAAATTGATTCAGTAGTATAGAAGACTACCAATCCCTCTTAGGTATAAGTATCAGCATAGTGAGGTCATACAGCTCAATACGTACTTACGAGGTAAGGATCAGGATGTCCCAGATTCCATTCCCAAGTCGGTAACAATTACATTGAGTTTTACATAGACTTTCCTGAGGCTAATTAAAATGCAGGCGGAACTCAAAATTAGAATGACATAGGGCCAGATGGAAGAAGATAACCAAATATTAAATAACAAACTTATAAACTGTGTCTCACTGAATATGACCACATCCTGTCCGTCCTATATCCACGTGAAACATTAATTAATAGAGAATATGGAAGTTGGTTTATGTTTATAAACGCAGGACGTGCGCGATCACGTCATTTCGAAAATCATCAAGGAAATCTCATAATAAAGCTTTAGAATCATTTTATAAATAACATGTATTATATTTACCGTCGAATTAATATTATTATTTGAGAATATAATAATCTATAATACCAAATAGATACAAACGCACATCACGCATTTCTCCCCGAAGAGGTACGCAGAGGCGCAACCAGGGCACCCACTTTTCGCCGAGTGAGTTTCGTCCCATGATGTGATAATGGGTGGGCCTATCGCCATACCGGGCACAAATTCTAGACTCCGGGCTGATACTGAGCAGACATACCAAATATAAGATAATAATACCGGTCTTTCGCGGACGATTTAAATTTTCCGATTTAATCGCATCATAACTAAATTAGATGAGTGTCCATTTTTTTTCTATGGCACTATCTTTGATTCTTATATAGGAAATTATAAATAAACATGTGTTTTGATATTAGATCGTCCATATACCAACCATACCAGAATAAGTATGGATGCATAGCCAAAGAGAAAAAGAATGGATATTTTTTAGTTCTTTAGTTTTATTAGTTCGGTTTCGACTAGATCGGACCACCAACAGCAAAAATTTTAAACAGTTGTATAATTGTAAAATGTGGCTAAATATTGTAACTTTGACTTTGCGGATGAACAACACCTCAGTCCCCCCCGTGACCATGAAGGCTGCAAAGTCTTCGAAACGTCGGGAGAAAAGTAAAATATTAAAACCGCGATAAAATCCGAAAAGTAATTTAATTTTAAATAATGGATATTTGGGACTTTAAAATTTTTCCTCACCGTATAAAAATGCAAGCCGTGGGTTTGCGTTGCTATTTTATGCGATAGGGCAAACCAGTGAACCAGACCGCTCAAAATGTAGATATATAAATGTATATATTTTTTAATTTCCAGTAAGTGCGTATTTAAAAAGGCAAGATAGCTTAGTTGGTAGGGAACGGACTGCCATGCCGGACGAATGTCCGTACGTTTAAACCCAAAGACAGGATAAGGACAAGGAGAGAATAGGCGCTTGCTTTAATTGTGAAGTCTAATATCGTTGCATCGTCATCGTGAGAAAACCTACATACCTGAGAAGTACTCTATAATAATTTAACTAACTTCATATAAGCCTGGTCCGTTCGCTTTGCTTTCGTTTCCTACGTTTTCTTCCTTACGTCGTAATTGTTATAATGAATTTTAACCATTACCATTAGACCAACACAGGTGCTAACTAAGTGAAACTTTTCCACAAATCCTAGTCCAGGATTGCAATACAAACGGATTATCTGTCTAAAAACCAACTCCTCAACCCTTACCTGCACTCTGCTGGTGGAAGAACCTATATCCGCCTCGATAGAGACCACCGTATGCAAGTTGTAAAACCCACCTTATCAAACTACGTAAGTGTCGAGTTCTGGAATCAGATTTTGTGCATGCATTTTCAAATAGGCCGGCATAGTTGGTGACGGAACACCACTCCACTTACCATCAAGTGTAGTAGGGCCAATTGGCCGTGCGCATAAAAAATCTGACTGCCTTATGGTTCTTAGGTCACAAAGCGCTTGGTTGAAGGCCTATTTCTTTTTTATCTCACCACCCACATGCATATAACTTGGAACAACTTACGTTATATCTTGAATCTCCAAACATCCACCAGACCTTCGGGAATGCTCTATTTTAAAGGGCCTTAAGAATTAACACGTCTTTGCCAGCTACAGCCTAGTTTGCACCTTTAATAATCGATATCAGGATGTGCACTAGGCACAAATCTTCCAAGATCGCTTTAAGATCTCTATTTTTGCTGCCTATAAGTTCAGTCTAGCAGATTCAATACAGCACTTTAGAATGATGTCCACTTGTATTTTTACCTGCGAAAGCTTTATGTAGATTCAAGGGAAACCAGCACCGATTCATACAAATTTAGAAGCTCAACGACTCACCAAACAGCACCAGGAACAATCCCTGCTGTTTGTAAACCCGCGAATTACTAAACAAAACACCAACTTGATTAAATTCTTGATATGTATGATGCGAATATTAAATAATTTGGACACAAAAGGTCACAATATCCAAGCACGTCTGCCTCTAGCTAGCCCCAGAGTTATTTTGGATCTGGGGCAGACAGTTTAAGGCACACGCGACACCAGACCCGCACGTCAGCGCTGAGCGACGTGCTTTGTCAATGGTAACATGAAATTAGTGGAAGGTGATAGTTATTCAATTCAGGTACAGCCCCTCCGTGTTAAACGGGAAGCTTACAAGTTTTTCGAACGTGTTTACGTGTCGATTCTGAGGTTGAGAAGGTTTATGCTTACGAGTGGATGTTGAGATGTGTTTTGGAAGGTTCAGATTTTGAATCCACCGTTAATTTTCAGATGTAATTTTACCGGGGTTAGAGGCTACAGAGAGCAGATATTAAACGGCCGTGAAAACTACAAATTACGTGTTTTCAGCATTAGACAAGAAAATTGCTTTTTGATATTGGTGTTGCATACGTTCTGTGTCGTACCAACTCCACATAGGAATGGAATAAGGCCTAGTAATATAATAAAAATAATTTGCATTAGTAGTTTAGCAAATTTCCAATTTAAATATGTCTTAATTAATATAATATTACGTCTTCCCTGTGCGTACTTATCCCTAACCTTCGCCTTAACTGAGCCCCGACAACGTTTCAAAACCGACTCAACAAATATCCATCTCACAAAACTCACAAAACATTGCATAGAACATTAATATTCGGCGCGTTGCAATGCGATGGAGGCGATTCAAAATTTCAATGTTGCTTTAATTTACCAGCGGTAAATAATTTATGTACATTTTTATGCGGTCCTGGTATATATTTACTGAGAGCCCTTGGCACTGCACTTATAATGCATATTGGCCCTCGTCACACTAGACAAATAAATGTATATATATTATTAATTTCTCACAACTGCATATCGACGGGTAGAAGGCTAATTGACGTAAGCGACATTTTTTGTAACACTAAGTTTCTTAGATATTTAAAATAAGCTAATTTACATTTTTTTTAACCTTATTAAATAAAAAAAGTCACTTAAGTCAATTAGCTTTTGAACCGTCGACATAAAAAAATGGTGATACCAATACCGAATAGGTTGGTAGCAGAGTGGACTGTGGAGACGAATGTCCGTAAGTTTAAATCCAAGGGCATGGATGCACCATTGAGTTAAAAAAAGTTTACGTGTGTATTGTTTGTGAATTATCGCTTGCGTTAACGTTGAAGGAAAACATCGTGATGAAGCCAGCAAATGATTGTGTAGTCTGACAGTTCGCAATACGCCAGTGTAGTGGATTGAGGCCTAAATCCCCTCAGTAGTAGAGAAGAACCATATCCTAGCAGGTAGTGTGGTCAGGTTGTTTGCCGGCTATTTTACATATTACAATGCTCGTTTTAAATCACAATTCTACGTGATTTTTTTTTTATGAATATAAAAATATCAACATGGATTACTTTATTCATTACTATATAGTTGTGTGGTATTTAATATTGTTTCTAAGAAACATGTTAATCTAAACATATAAAGTAAATTTGTACGTATGCTCCCTATGGACTCAGCTGGAGCGATTTTAATGAAGTAATTTTCAGTTTAGACCCGCTGGTCATCTCGTCAAATTTAGCAGGAGTCATCTAAAAAAAACTCATCATTAGCATCGGACTATAGATATTAGTTGCTAGTATAATATATTTGCAGAGATTAGTATTTATAACACAAATATATTTGCATTTATAGTATGATTGTAGATTCCTCAAATAATCTCACAGTGAAAACTATTAGCACGACGTCACGGTACGTCATCGTAATCAAATATACAGAAAGATTTTTATTATTTACTGAATAAAAAGGAAAAATATTTAATAACTATAACACAAAAATTGTTTTCCTTTCGTAATTTACTGGTGTTTGGACCAGCAATGGCCACAATTTTATAAGCATTAAAAAACCTATGCACTTATCTGAAATAATATAATAATCTATTTGGGGAATAATTAAAGCAGTCCATCTGCGACGTGCCTAAATATTATAAAATCAAGAGATACGCAATAATATCTCAGAACGAAGGAATACGTGCATTAATGAAAACCAAACTGAAAAAATAAAAAATCTTTCTACTCACCTAAAGACCCGCCAGACTCCGGGGAAGATGGCTCCTCCTTGAACCTGAGAAAGGAAAGTTAATTTCTTTATATTGGCAAATAATCTCAACCATTAATTAATAAAAGTATAATATATTAGGTACTAGCTGAATAGGCGAACTTCTTACCGCCTAACAGTCGATTCTTTAATTTTTTATAATATTTTAATACTTATCCGCTATTCGGTACGGTAGCTAATAAGATAAAAAAAGATAAAATAAATTTGAAAAGTCAACAATAACATTGTCAAAAAATAATTATAAAACCCTTAAATTGGGAATATTGACAAATATTGACATTAATATTTATACGATACTAACGTCACTAAATTAGCAAGACATTTAGCGATTCGTTTTATATTAAAGATTTTTAGCGCCCGCGTCAAAAAGCTTTTCCGGGATAAAAGTCCCGCTGTGTATTTTTGTTATTCTAGCCCATGTCCTTTTCAGGGTCCCACACTATTTCCTTGCCGAATTTTATTGTAACAGGTTCAGTGGTTCAGCGCTGAAAGCGTAAGAGACGGACAGAATTAATTCCATATTTATAATATAAGTATGGAAGTAATTCTGTAATATGTATTTTTATCTACACGAATTTTTAACATTTTTTTCTATTGCTTTGAATGACGAGACGAGCTTGTCGCTCGCCTCATAGTAAGCTATGCGACCGCTCTTAAATAGTGGAAACACAATCCAACACCTTGAAGTACAAATATTTGTTTTGGTTTTCTATTGTACTCGCCATCCCGAGACATGAGATGCTAAGTCTTATTATGTGCAGTAGTTACACTTGCTACAGCAATGCACTTATTGACACAGGAAATTATGGCAAATTAATACGAGGTAGCGATATGGCTGCCTAAATTGGAATCTCTCAAATATCAAATATATTTTTTCGATATTAAATAACTTACCTGATGGAATTTTTCGTGATTTTTATGTTTTCGTTAATTTATTCCCGAGGTTTCGAACGTTGTCAAAATTAAAATATAAAATAGCGAAAAAATCCGTTGTTATTTTATTTCAATATTGTTTTTTAAGTCCGCCGGGGTAAGTACCACCACGATGTCTACTTCTGTCGCCAAGCAGCAGTGTGTAGTCACTTTTGTGTTCCGATTTAGAAAAAAATATATGTTACCAACATAAACTACTTCCGTTCTACTTTACCTTTGCGGCTTGAACTTACTTTTCATTACCCTAAGCAAATTTTACATACAAAATATCTCTCCTGAACACACAGCCTCTTCAGTCCATATTTAAATTAAAGTAAATAAGTAGCGCGGTTTCATGCTTTGCTCACTTATTTTTATAAAGTTCAAAGAGGGTTCATTTCTTTCATCTTGCCATTTGCTATTCATGACAGATAAAGTTTTCTCTGAATGCTTTCTAAGCTGGAATCAATATTAAAAATTAATTTAAATTCTAAATACTTACGTCCAATATTGAGTTTTTGCAATCAGCCTATTAAATATGGCTGGCGCTTACAGCAGAAATTCTTAATACCTTCTTTTACATGTTTTAAGTAAAATTAATTCCAGAGAAATCAAATTAGTCTAAATCAAAATATAATATATTAGATCCAGAGAAATTCCAGAGAAATCAAATCAGTTTGAATAAAGTATTTTAGCGTACTTATCGTTTTCTCGCACACAATCACGAATTTTATTTATTATTAGAGGCACAACTAATGTATTTATTTTTGCCGTGTGTATTCCGTCCCATGATACGATAAAGGGCGGGCCTATCTCCATATCGGGCACAAATTCCAGACTACAGGCTCATATCAAGCACAAAATCCCAATATCACTTTGCCCAACCCGGGGAACGAACCTGAGACCAAAATGCAGTCTTACCGTGATACAACTACTCCACCGAGGCAGTTTATTGTTTTCGTAAGAATTATCCACAATAACGTATAATACTTTATCGTAAATTATGGGTGAGTACGCTAGGTATCAGTACTATTTAGTATTGCGTGAACACATCCAAAAAATACTTTTAAAGTTCGTAATGACATCACTAATATGGCTTAAATCGTACGCAGATATTTTCATTTCTGAAAATATTTCAGACGTTTTTTTATATGAATCGGATAAAATATTTACTATGACATTCAGTTGCTAAATGAAACCACATACTTATCATCTTGAACATAACACTGCAATATAATAATAATGATTTTGGTGAAAATATTTGTTATTCAAAGATGATTTTTGGCAAAATGTTAGCAAAGGTAAAGACGAGTACGTTAGTTGCATTTATTACCACAATGCAAAAATGACCCTATATAAAAATAGTGAGTGCACATATGTTCTTTATGGATTCCAAAAACGATAGAGCGATTATAAATATATTTTTAGGTAATCAGATCAGCCCAGTACGCAGTCCTATGAAGGTAGCAATCGGACTACCAAAAGACAGTCTAGTTATAAACAATCAGTGCTAATTCAGCGAAGCTTATATATAACCAAAATTTATATTTAAATAAATCACTTATAACGAGGATCTCGCAATCTAATATCTTTATAAATGTTAAATTAGTTTTATTTTCTACCTTCGTTCGAGATATCTTTTTAGAATTACCCATACGTGTCCAAGAGTCATTATTATACCAATCAACTGTTTTTATCCACTCTTCTCTAACTCTGCACCAAAATATATGTGCAGTTCAGATATAAAGCCACGACGGAAGCGGTATTCTTGACCTTCATCAAAATAGGGCTGTTCTTACTAAGTACAGTCTACATAAGTAGTTGAACAAATTCAAATTGCTTATACACAATCAGTCTTACTTATAAACTTGTTTTAGCGTTAAGAGGTGGTTAAGAATTGCTTAAATAGCTGTCAAAAACATCACCGGTTCCTAGTTTAAACCTTATTAAAAGGCAAGATGGCGGGTTTTGACATACAACTGATCGAGTTAATTTGTGTTTTAACTAAGCATAGCTTTGCGATTTTTTTATAAGTAAGACTGATTAAGTTCAATTGAAACATTATTCTTTCTTTCTGTAAAGTAAAATAATAACTATTTTATTTTTGTAGAGAAAAGACATTAGTAAGAACACAAAAGTTTTGCCGATACTTATGTGGGTGTTACAATGACTTCGGAACTCGACTTGCAATTTTGTGTCGTATGTCCGGCGTAATAAGTAACAGCCTCTGCGCGGTGCCTAGACATATCTATATATATAAATGAATCACTATTTCCCTTGGTCACGCCACCACGCGTGAACGACTGGGCCGATTTCACTGTTTTTTTTTTTTTTTTTTTGCTGTGTTTATTATTGTCAGGAGAAGGTTTTGTGACAGAAAAAATTCAAAAAATTGCGCGGAAAATTAGAAAAATTAAGAATACTTAACGAAAATATTAATTTTATATAACTGTCAATTGGTTGAAATAACTGTCAGCGATTGACAGAATGCGCGCTGCCAATTCATAGTTAAGACGGGACAACGTCTGTCGGGTCAGCTAGTTATTTATATTTTCAGATAGTCACTTTTCAACAGTTAGATAAAACCTAGTTCCCCTTCTTGCGAGCGGGGTTGGACTGAGGTTTAAACCATTTCAGTAGTAGAGAAGGCCCGCATCAAACAGATGGTTAGTACTCGTATATAATACAGGGCTGGTGCGGTTTCCTATTTTCCTGTTACTTGATACGAATTTAACACGTAGAGGTGCCTTTATATGGAGTGGGGTCCAATAAAATGTCGACTGACGAGAGATGATTATCCCTCGACACTCGACACAATTATACCCTCCTGTTGAAACCGGATGTACACAGACTGATCACGGAACGCGACACACTTACGTGGGCCATTATAGCTGCTTTTCAGGTACTCTAATATACTTCATTATCAACACTTAAGCATACATGCACAATTACTGTTACGCTATAACGACTGAACTACCGAAACGATTTTAATAAAATTTGGTATGGAGGTAGTTTGAGACCCTGGGAAGGACACAGGCTACTCTCTATCTCTAGAAAATATATTAAGAGTCTTGTATCCTGGAACAACTTTATGTGTGTGAAGCCGCGAGAAAAGTTATTTACTATTATAATTTATTTTCTTCTCATATAAATTTCTAAAGGGATGAATGGGTAGGTGCAGTGCCGTTGTACACAGACTGAAACAATCGACTGTGGACGACTATCGACTGGTATTGGCTACTGTAACTATTTTTATATCACGACAATGCCAGAAATGTCACGAGAATAAATAGTTAAAGGGCGGCTCGTGACCGGAGTGGCGAGTTTAGATCTCTATGCCTGAATTGCTTGATGTCTTGAACAAAACCTAGGAGTCACTCAAGGATATTATAGTTTTGTTTAACGATGTTTTTTAAATCAATGTTAACAAGAGTATTATATTTTAATGAATTAAATACTATTCTCAAGCGTCAGGGCTTCAGAATTACTGAGTGACAGACTTACATGCAAACAGAGATTCGATTCTGTTATAGTGCTAATTTCATAATCTATTTACAAAACAAGCTCTTAAGTACTTTAATTATGTATGTTAGTTCGCGTCTTTAAAGTCTTAGATGAAACTGTTTCTATATTCAGAGGGAAAAAATCTGTATTCTCTCGTCTCGCGCGTTTCTTCACTAATGTGAATGGTTCTGCAATTCAAGAATTTATTCCGTCAACATTTATGTAAGACTATTTCGAAAATATTTCACGTGATACAATATCTTATTGTGATTTTATTTTGCTCAGACACGTTGTCTGCGATTCAATTCTAAACCGAAGGCTACCAAAAATGTACACAATCATAAAAACGTGCAAAAACTACAACTTTACATAAGCCTTTTCGAAAGGAATACGCGTACCCATGCTATCTTAGAAACGGCCGTAAATAAAAACACGGCTAGTAGGTTATCGGGAAGCTGGTACCGCCAAGGACGATTATTTTATTCTTTTTTTCGGCAAACGCGACACCGAGGACCGGAGACAATTTGAATTGCTAACGATTGACAAAAGCGAACATGAACGACGAGACCAAGCGCCGACTTCTTTCTTTAATTCAATACTAAGAATATAAATGTACGTCAGCGGGAATAAATTCAGTATTTATGAACAGGGGAGTCAACGCGCGCTCACTGTTTCGACAATTAGAAATTCTATAGTTTCCGTTTGGATAACCAAGATGTATGTACATGCGCTGTGCTTGCCATTGATGACTGAAATACACTTCCTGGCAGTAACCATCTAAATAAATAATACGCTATATTAACTGAAATGCCAATGCAGACGTGCCCGCCTGTAACTTGTAGACAAGGCTTTATAAGTCCAAGGACGCGACGAAGGCCACGGGCCAGCTGACACCCGGTATCGATCACACGCCGCAACCTTGCCCACGTCACTGTTTTTTTTATTAGCTAGCCCATACTGCACTCAGTTCCGTGTTAGGAACAAAAACTATTGTTTTTTATTTTTTTTTTATTTTATATTACATTTTTTTTTCTAGTTAAAAATACGTACGTATACAAATCGTCTTCTATGGTGGTTGAACTGGTCGCCTCGACCAACATGGGGCAGCTCATCACTGGTTGCAGATTATTGTCCGGTTATGAGAAAACACACAGTTAAGGAGCAGGCACAGATACATCCATAATGTAGTCACACGCGCGTCGCACTGCTGGCGGTCTTGTGATGATAATCACTAGCGAATTGGATAATAAACCTCTTAGCTCGCAAGTACTTGCACCGACAATGTCTTTTAGAAATATCTATAGGCAGTTGGGGAAGTTTTGTGTTGTGCGACGTGACTTTGCACGAGCGTCCGTTTATTAATAAATACTCGGGAAAAAGTTGGTATGGGAGTTTAAAGCTTGCCGTCATTAATCTTATATTTCTGTTACTCTATAAACTAATGAAAAGAATAATATATACTTTCTTTTACTTATAATGCGAATTCAAAAAAGATTTGTTACGTCGGGCCCACGCCTAAAATAAATTCCAGACTGGCCGTCGAATTTTAAGCAAGACTTATCTTAATTATTGTAAGCCTTCCCAACGAAAAAAAATCATAAACAATAAAATACCATTAATACCGGCAGTTCACGTAAAACACACACGCATTCCCATTTTAAGACTATAGAGCTATTATTAAATCTGGTATATTCATTTGATTTCACTACAACCAATAAGTCTTCTTGAGGAAGTAATGCCTTCAAAACATTCTAAACAATTCTAGGCGCTTTACTTCACAATACTTTCCCCGTCACTACAAAGACACGTCGTTGCATTAGGGTGACAACCGCGCATGCCCCACTTTAACCTTGAACATACTTCCTGGTTCAGGGGCAGAGGGAAGCGTCATGCTCACCTGAATTCTAGGTCAGTGTGTCTATACAATTTACTTATGTACGGTATTCGTCTGCGCAAATCGGTCTCGAGCAAGATTTAGACAGCTATTTCATGTAAAGGATAAATGTCTGTTTATTTAAGTGGTAAAGATGGCCGCCACAAGTTTAATATCTCACATCGGAGATGAAAATTACTAATGAATTTATTGACTGATGTTTTTAACAGTAACTTGAGTATAAAGCCCTTTAAATCCTCTTCTTTGGAATATTTTCAAGTGTTCATCGTCAGACTTCAGACGTCAGCGGTGTACTAGCTTCATTTGTTGACTGGCGAGGTACCTTTGATCGACTATTCGGGCCACTGTATTTAATTGACTATCACGCAAAATTATATACAGCTAGTATCAGAATTAAAAAGGGGTGTTGATGACCCGCCAGTAGACTTGACTTACAATAGATAGCAGTGGCGTAAACTATAACCCGATTCTTGCCCGTTTTACTAAATTATTTCAAATTTTATCGTTAGAACGATGGGCAGGTTTATGGCAATTAGTACGTGTTGTGACGGGCTCCTTTTCGGAAGATCTTGCCCGTCACCACTGGTAGATGGTAATTGATGACTTTAATATGTAAACTTTTATTTATTTTGAAATTAAACTAATATTCTAATTGTACATTTATTTATCATAATTTGTACAATATATTTACAGGTATCTGAAACTTAATACAATATTGTCGCTTTTAACTATAGTAACTATTAAATAACACACTATATACTACAATTATTTAACATACAATATCTAATTATATTTTTTGTATCCGCTTAATATTTCTAAACTGTGAAATATGTAAGATCTAGACTTCTATACTATTATACAAAGTTTGTTTGTTTATTTGAACGCTATAATCTCAGGAACTACTAGTTCGAATTGAAAAAATCATTTAGTGTCGGATAGCTCTTTATTCGTGGAAGGCTATAGGCTGTATATAATCACGTTATGACCAATAGGAGCGGAGCAGTAATGGAAAATGTTGCCAAAACGGGTTAAATTTATTACTTTTGAGAGCTTTTGTTGCGTGCGCTACGTAAAAGTTAAAGTTATGCAACAATCAAGTGTGACAGAATTGTTCCACTGAAAATAAAAAGTTTCAAAACAAAGACCCAGCCACATCTGTATGCCTAACTGAACGCAATAAAGTCAAAAATTACCCAACGGATTTCTATAAAATTTGGTATGGTGATAGAGAGCCTGGTAAGGTATAGGCTACTTTCTATCCCGGGAAAAAATATAGCAGGATTTTTATCCCAGAATCCATGCTATTATATAAAGCTAAAGAATGTTTTTTTGTTCGTTTATTTGAAGGCGAATTATAGTTTCGAATTGAAAAATTATTTCAGTGTTAGAAAGCTCATTTATCGAGGAAGGTTATAGGGGGTATAACATCACGCTATGACCAATAGGAGCGGAGCATCAATAAAAATTATGCGAAACCGGGGAAAATTGATTCCTCTTGATAGGTTCCGTTACGTGCACTCAATAAACTGTTAAAGTTGTTATCCCGGAAAAATATATATCGTGACTTTTATGGGACGAAAATCTTTATCCCGGAAAACCTTTTCTCAAGCTGGTGGAATAGCGGGGAATGCTAGTCCTATATACTTATCCTGCATAACAAAAACAACTCTATCGAGTACCTGAGAATATGTCTATCATGTCACTAGTCACGTTAATTATTTTAACTATTACGTCACGGCTGTTTTCTCCAGAAGATTTGTTCTTGCTGCTGGTACCCCTATGGAAGCAAATATGCACTGCGAAGGGTGGTGAAACATTCTCAAATGTGACATTTACAACCGTGTTTGGGAAGGTATTCCAATAAAGATATACTTGATGAATAATATTATTTATACAATTTAAATAATATTCGCATCTTGTGGTCAACAATTTTTAATATGTAAAAAAGAACATAGAGCAGCAACGATATTTTTGTTTTTTTATGCTTTAAATAAATGAATAATAACATTAGTATTATATACTGCCCCACTGCTGGACAAGGGCCTCCTGTACTACTGTAAGATTAGGCTTTAATCTACCACACTGGCCTGGCCTATTTATCGAACAATAATATACATACTAAAAAGATCTCTTTTCGATTCCTATCTCTATTGTATCACCATAAAGATACAAACACACGCTCGACGTCATCTCGCATGTAAGACAATATTCGCACATTGAATAAATTGAGCTCGAGTGTTAAGAGAACATGCACAACTCCTGTTATCGACATCGACCAATCAATATATCGGTTACATGGTTACATTCAATTAATATGAAACCACAAGTTGGTCGAACGTATTGCTGAATTAATCAACTGGAGCTTTGGCGAGTGCAGTTCGCCCGAGTCCGACAAGTAAGTTAGTTATTAGTTGGGTACTGAACGACGTGAGTAGCCGAGCAACTCAGGTATTCACAAGGAGCTTCACATTTAACGTGAATTTAATAGTGTATACAATATGTTATATATTAAATATTTTGAGCGTCAAATATTTCAATTATATCTGAGCAAACACATTGTCAAATGTATCATTGACGTATATTCTATAGACACGAACGTCCATTTAAACTATTTGTTCAAAATCTGAACTAAAATGGCAACTAAAACATCACTCTTATATTCACTTAAACAACATATTTGACTAATATTTTTTTATTCAAATCCAGGTTTACACTTAGACTCGAGTTCTTATATCATAGGGGCCACTCCGTATACAACCACAAGCTTTCAATATTGACCATACTAAAGTCAGTAAAATGGATTGCAGTTCAATTCAGTTTAACACAGTGAATTTTCGGAACGCCAAATCTAGTACGTAGTATATATATATATCGATGATCTAAACAAACTGACAGAAGTTCTATAGCTATGACATATTTATTTCATAAACAATAAAATAAAATTAATACCGGCATTTCACAAAAAAAAGTAGTAAATAGTAAATGTATTCTTCTTTAGACTGTACTTTTACATGTATTATTGTTATTGGCTCATTTATTTGGTTTGACACGGATCACAAAGTCTGCTTGAGGAAATAATACCTTAGAAACATCCCAAATAAATAAGTAAGAAATAGACTTGCTAATAAGTACGTATATCCTCAATGGCATATAAGCAATGCCGATGTTCAATCACGAAATAATGCCACATTAATCGGCTAACTGCCCACCAAGTAAACCAACTCATTAATATCTAGGGACGTGCAAAAATGTAGATAGATTGTCCTTGAAAAATTACCTCACGGACGAAGGATCATGTAATTAGTAGGTATATTATATATAAAATGATATGTAAAATGATATATAAAATTATATGATAAGATAGATAAGGATATGTAGAATGAATAAACAAATCAAGCTTCTAAATAGATTGTTTTTTCCGAGCCCGCATATAGTCCATGCTAGTTATGATACAAATCAGTTTGTAGTATTAGAATTTCCCATAATAGGAGCAACGGTTCAAAAGTAGCTTCGTGTTTACAAAAATCAATAATTCTTCATGTAAGGGTGGATAAACAATTTTATAATTCTTTATTTTTCCGAAATGCCAGGTTATTTGCTTCAGTGAAATTGGCAAAATAACAAATACCAATTGCCTGAAGGAGACGGGGAATAATGTACTAACCCGAGCAAACTGTTGCGCTCGCAGAGCGGGAAAGGGTGGGCCGAAAGGGCAGGACTTAACGCTGCCGCACATTGACCTTACGGCGTCAGACTCTTTGAAGAGACGGCAAATGAGCAAGACATGCTCAGACATGCTCACGGATAATACTAGAAGAATGAGTTGAATTGAGTACTTACGTATACTATACTAACGCACTGAAAATCGTGGTCATACGTGAATTATTATAATAAGCCATCAGAATAAACATTATAGGTGACCCGACTTCACACAGACACTTAATTATCTTTAACCAGATGCCGATGACGACGTAAAATTACCAAATAGCCACACTTGTTGATAGATAATAAATTCACAGCATAACCCGCAAGACTAATCTGGAGATCATCTATTAAAATTTCATTAAAGAAGCCTATGTGTTCATTCAGGAAATGGTCTGCTAGTGTGTTATATTTCATCCAATACCGTTCAGTTGTTACTGCTTATACTTTAAACACACACACAAACATCTAAACTTCACAATCTTTCGCATTTATATTATATAGCCAAAAAAATAAGGTAAGTTCACCTTTTTTCTTTAAAAAGAAAGCTTTAATATTATACAAATTATCTATTTCTCTCTTTATACGTCTCTACTAGTGAATGGACTGCCGAGAGGAATGTCCGCAGGTTCAAATCCCAAGAACACAGGTGGTGGACTAATGTCTAATCCCTCTCAGTAGTAAAGGAGGCCTGTGTCCAACAGTGGGACAGTATACAATACAAGGCTGATATTACATATTATATAATATAACTTTTTCGTATTCTGCTATTAGTAGTTATTTTGCAATTAGTAGTGCTCTTGCTAATGCATTATTTGTGAGGTTGCCTGATAAGTCTCATGTATTGCCGGCCTGGTGTTATTGTTGATTGTGAACATCATCACGATTGGAAACACAGCATGTTTGAGCCACTCAATACAAAGTGAAAAGAACAATTATACAATTATAGATATGCTACAGACATTTGCGCTATACTATATCCGCCATTGTCATATTCAACAAATCATGACGTAACATGGGAGCAATAAATTATTGATAGTAAAATTGGAAACGGAACCGTTTACAAAAAAACAGAAAAAGGCTACAAACTTTCTTAAAATACAAACTCCTTAAATGATAACCATATAAAACTTGGTGTTAAAAACAGTCAGAATCTACTCATTCCTTCACCTGTACATATTAATATAAATAAAATATTTAATATTACTCAACATTACGATTGCATTCTTTTAAAGACCATAAGTGTGTTGTTAGCAATCACTTGATGACTAATTCGAGTTTGCAGTAGAATCTGCTATTATCCAACTTTTTACCAAAATTGTTAAATTTTACGAAACCAACGCCATCTGTCGCTTGAGTTGGCACACAAAAGTCCCTGCAAAATAACATAAAGTTACTTCCGCGTATCTGAACAGTTCGCAGCTATTGCATTTCAGTTCATCGAGCTTGGAACAACTTCAGATAGGGGGCGAGCCTGTCGCTCAATAGCCTTAAATCTAACAAAATCTGGGTTTTCCATGGCCAAAAAAACCTATTCTGACCCCGAAAACAACAACATTTTATACTATAGACGTTTAATAGTACTTACGTACCAATAACTATATTTATCTTGATGATTGAAAATAATTCCCACAACGGATTTTTTTTACAAGTTTATGTTAAATTTTATACCCGGCGTTTCGAAGACTGCATCCTTCAAGGCCTAATGAACTGAACGTCCGAAAAGTTTATATTAAAATGGATTAATTTTACAATTATAAAAAAATCTGGATTGTTTACAACTCTTGAAATTCAATTGTTGGAAAACAAGGGGGCGTTTAAGAGCATTCTCTTGTACGTGGGAGTCTGTCGGCGAGACATAAGTTTTAGTTGAATGATCTCGAAACAAATAAGAAAACATTTTTTGTAAATAAAGTGAACCGTAACCCAAACAATAAACGGAGGCACTAATTAAACTGTCAAGTAATCTGCGATTTAACTTGGTAATGTTCTGTTTTTAATTCGAACGGAGTGGGATACATTTTTAATGAAATTCCTGGGACATAGATATAGCTATTTTTATATTCTCAGTATACAATACAAATACAGTGTATTTTCGTGTACGCAACGTCTCACGTCTCTAGAAACGTGTTTGGCCACGTTAGAAAAAACCTCGCGATTACAGAGGCCTGGTGGCTTGGTGCCGCCTTTATATTGAATTCAGCGATCCTTCGCGTGATATCGTTATTGAATTCCATAAGTACCTACGTACTTACAATATGCCATTGTCCTGTTAGACCGATTTCTAAGCAAACTAGATAGTTTCACAGATTAACACAAAAAATCATCCAAACCCACTTTACCGGTCTTTTAATTTTACAAAATAAAGCCCTGTTACTTTTTCAAAATAATTGTTTTATAAAAATTATGAATGCAAAAGCGAAGAAACAGCCAAAAAGATCGCAATTCAATCTCGCCGTTCTAAAATAATGCTTCTAAATATATTTGATAATTGGTGTTTATTTATAAGTATATAAATATATGCTAGATGTGAGAATAACATAGTCCGCGTTCGCGAAAGCGTACGCCACATTGTGCGTGATTGCATGATTGACTGCACTATTGTACCCTTCAGTGGTATTATCTGATTGTGAAAATTACGGCCGATGCACCAGTCTTTAAACAATAAAGTTTATGCTACACTGACGGAATAATCTGAACTAACGTCAAAATGTATATTTTTCTGAAATTCTGAGATTTTCTCTTCCCCTGGCACTATTCAGTTTCGTACGTAGAAGGAAATCTTTTGATGTGAAAATTTTTTTTTGAGTCTAACTGCATTTGCCTGTAACAGGGCTCTGGCGAGGGTTGATGATTGATGGACAGCTGGCGCTAAAAGTTAGCCCGAATATTTATTCGTGTAAAAAAAGTCTGAAATCGTGTGCTCTAACTCCACATTGGTATACGATAAAAGCAGTGGAGATGTAGCCTACAAAAGTTTGAAGCAAACCGTATGTTCCCACAGATAAACCACGCTAGGCAATTTAAGGTTTATAATCCTTTAATCATTTCCCATCCCGAATGCCTGTCTTAATAATAACTCCTTACTCTCAACAATACGGTTGCGTGACCCGCAACATAGATTATTACACCGTCTGACAATCATTTTAGCCTTCCCAAACAGGAACCCTTAAATGTGTACAAGCATTAATTGCATTTAGGTCTCCCGGCGGGATATCTTCGCATCCTTTGTGAAAAAGTAGGTCATGTAGTTGCAGATCGGCAATTTATTTCTTACATGTATGTTTTTTGGTATTGTGGTTTATCTTATGCAAAATGTTAACAATAAATTGACAAGATTACGGCTGATGTTTTCAAGGAAATAAATGATGTGATGAGCAAGCCGTTCGCCAGCTGGTTAGCGAAAATAGAAACACCAATTTTCAATTAAAAACCATGTGGTATCGCACTGGGCTATTTTTAGATGTTTTTTTTTTTAATTTTATAAACGCTCGACAAAGTGGTTTCACTGCACCTGATGTTAAGCGAAGTGAAGTCTATAGAAAGTGCCACCGACCAAAGATACAAGCATCTCTGGACGGTCGGCAGTCATGTCGGCCTGCATAATTGCTTCTTCACGCTCCGTTTTAAGGACCCCACATTATAGGAAGGAGGGAACACGTGTGCTGACAAACCATTCCACAGCCTGATGGTGCGGCACAGATATGAATTACCGAGCCTTTTGGTTCACGCCGAGATGGAAGACACCATCAAGTTAAATATCATCAATAATTTCAATTCAGCAGTCGTGGCACAACCTTTAAACTAATCCAAGTACTCCTATAAATCTTCAAAATACAATTATGCGACATAACAAAAGAATTGCATTAGTTTGTGATGCGTGCGGCCCTCAGACGCCGAGTAAAACACACGTGACATTTAACTGTCCACATATGACGTTCATCCATGACTTGGAGATGATAAATCATTTCCGACATAAATCTACACTCACTTTATCCCTGAGGAAGTATGCAGAGGGCCCACTTGTGCACCCATTCCCGTCATTCCGTCTCATAATTAAATAGGGAGTGATACTAATACTTTGCCAACATATCTTTGTTTGTATATAGATCATTTAAACTATAAAGTAATAGCGGAACCTCGCCCCATATGTGAGACACAATTGTTACCTAACTTCGATTATATTAAAAGACCAATTTGGAATCATTTAGTAATAGTGTAATAAAGAAGTATTTAGTAATAGTGCCGTTATATATTTTAAAATAAATTGCTAATCTGACTTAAGATCAACTTGTAAATTATCTGAATCCAATGTGTATTCGCTCTCGGGTTCAGGCAGCGAATCTAACATAGTGGTATATTCTCTTTGGCAGCGAATGCCTCTCCATTTCTTTTCCATTCATAATTTACTTGCAACTTCCACCACTGACCATTATTTTTCTGTTGGCTGTGTTGCCAATGTATTAAAAGTTGATAGTTCAATTAATAATTATAATATAATATAAATCTGATTGTAGTAATTTCTTAACAATTTATGAACATCTGAATATGATTTTATTATTAAACCTTACAAACATAATTTTAAATTTTCATAAAATCGTTTCATGAAAAGATATACATAATACATATATGAATCATTGATTAAATTGCAATGTATCACTAACTATTATAAAAGTGTTTTTAATTTTTTCTTTCATAAGAACTCTCTCCTGACAATAACAAACACAACAAAAAAAAATAGTGACATCGGTCCAGCCGCTCACGCGTGATGGCGTGACCAAGGGAAATAGGGATTTATATACCTGGAAGCCTTTCATCAATATTTTTTTCCAAAAGTATGGATAAAACCTAAGCTTGTTATACCTTGTTAGATAGTTATTGAAACGTAGATATTTTTAAGCATATATGCCGAGTATCTTTCATACATTTATTTTTCAATATTTCAAAAAGATAAACTAATAAAAATAAAATCATTGAAATTAAACTAATTTCAATGATTTTATTTTTATTAGTTTCGAAGACTTTGCAGCCTTCAAAGGAAGGCTGCAAAGTCTTCGAAACGTCGGGAGAAAAATAAAAAACAAAAAACCGCGATAGAATCCGGAAAATTAGTTTAATTTCAATGTCTAACATTCGCGTAAACATA
Source organism: Manduca sexta (assembly GCF_014839805.1). Classification (NCBI taxonomy): domain Eukaryota; kingdom Metazoa; phylum Arthropoda; class Insecta; order Lepidoptera; family Sphingidae; genus Manduca; species Manduca sexta. The sequence goes on along the minus strand of NC_051141.1, from coordinate 179,785 downwards.
AGAAATCATTATAAAAATAAAATCGTTACGGATTTGTTTCTTTTTTTTGTAATTAATCGTTTGCTACAACGCAGTCGGTTCATGAATCTTAAATTTTTGTGTTAATAATAATAAAACAACTTGTCTCCGACACAAGAATAGTAAATACTCGTAAATCAAATGATAGAAACTAAAAAAAAATAGGCAAATAGAAAAAAATTACTGGATTTTCTAAAAAAACTTTAAAGTCCAATATCTTGAAAACGGTTAGTTTTGGGATATGGTGTTTCATAGTGGAAGTAGTCCGAAATGATGGAAGCTATAACCTCTTAAAGGATCTAGGTGGACTTAACATGTAACCCTGTATATATATAATTTAATCAGATGACGCTGGCATCGTATGATTTACGGATTTCTAGCGAGAAAGGCTTATCATGCGTGCGAAGCAACGAAAAACATATTCAACATATATTCTTCTTCTTTTGCATGCCATGGGCGTCTATAAATTGCGATAACATTTAAATTATGGCTATTACTAATTTATATAGTAATTACTAATTTTAATCTATCATGTTAGCGATCCTTAAATAAAAAAATAATTAACAACCTAGTGCTAAATATTATAAAGAAAATTCGACTTATACTTTTATACAAATGGTTGACGTTCTAACAAAGCGACACGACTACCCACAAACAATAACAATACACAGACTGCATCACGAAGCACAATGTGGCATGACACTGAGCCTGTCACTAAGACGCTAAGACGTTACATGTTATTTAATGGACCCATACATCGGATTAATGGATGCTTAAAGAAATAAAACCTGTATAAAACGAGTTAACCCTTACATCAATAAGGGATAATTATTAATTATCGCTCCTAATTATTAAATTTCGCTTAATTCTTATTAATAATAAAAGAATATTCGAGCACGAAATCAACCTGTAAACGGTAAACATATTTGCAGGGATTAAAAAAAATAACCAGAATTGAGCCCTTTAAAGGATAACATTTCCTGTCCTGGTTGTTTCTGATAATAACCATGCTATATAATTTCGCAATTCACGTCTGTATTACTATGCAAACCTCCGCTAACCATTAAAAAATGAAATTACAACGTTCCATTTCTAACGAACGCCTATGCGAAATGTTTTAGCAAACTATCTTGTCCTCGGAATGGGGATAACACTTTCTAAAGCGTTCTAAATAGTAATGAAGACGCTTGCCAACCTTCGTCCACGTGGCTACTGACAAGGGACTCGAAGTTTTGATCACGTAGCCTACCAGTCGCTCGTAAGTAACCGCTATACAATTTCACTATGTTCCACACATGAACAACAACGCGTTTGATATCTGAACATACGAGCATCACATAAAATTCCATGGGCGAAAGGTTTGAGAGTTAAATTTTGCGAACCCAAGACACAGCCCTGAAAGGAGTCTGACCACTACATATATTAGACAGTAAGGAAACGATCTCGTGGACGTCTCATACGTTCAATATAAAGAATATTATTGACACGTTCCTGCCTCGATCATAATATAAAACGGTATAATGTGCAATCTCCTTAAAATGTAGAGTATCACTATCATCTTACCTATTATTTGTATCGCAAAAGGCGCGCAGATTAATAATTGAAAGGTTAAAGGTATGAAGAACGTTTTTGTCAAGCTAAATTAACAATAATTGACTTCAACGACATGTAAATAAAAAGGGATCATATACTTATGAAGGACATCTTTTTAAACTTCTACATCATTAAGGGATAGGTTTTTAAAATCTACTGATTCTTTAGTATGCTTATTTTACTTTTAATATAAGTGCTATTCAGTGCCAACCCCTTAGGAAATTAACTTGTATTTGTATACAGCATCTATAATGTATTTATAATGTTTATATAGATAAGACAGTTAAAAGCACGTAAATAATCTATACTGCTATACTATTATATAAAGCTGCAGAGTTTGTTTGTCTGAACGCGCTAGTCTCAGAAACTATTGGTTGGTTTTGAAAAGTTATTTTAGTGTTAGGTAGCCCATTTATCGAGGAAAGCCAGGCTATATAACATCACGCTATGACCAGTACGAGCGGAGCTTGAATGAAAATTGTTACAAAAACGGGGAAAAAATATTTCTTTCAGGAGTTTCCGTTGCGTGCGCTACATAAACTGCTAAGGTTATGCAACAATCAAGTATGACGGAATCATTCCTCTTTAATATAATATATGTATTTTAAAACAAAGTCCCCTTTCCTGTCTGTCTGCCTATGGAAACCGATAAACTCAACAGATACCCAAAGAAACATGATGAAAAATTATATGTTTGGGTCCCTGGCAACGACATGGGATATTTCTAACCCGGGAATATACAGGGTCATTTTGACATCGTGTTACAAAATGTAATCACATAAGTACTGATATATTTGGAAAAAACACTGTACAATAAGTTACTTGAGCCGTAGATGTAAAATAAAAAGTATAAGTTTCGAACAAAATAAATATTAATAAAAAATAATTTTCATTTACCGCACCCTAAATCCACTACTACTGCTCTAAGAAAATTCGTTGCAGCGGCAGTCAGAAATACACAAACGCACACGCCATATTGGCATTAAACTACTAAATGATAAAAAAATCAGAAAATTAAAACCAGGATTTTTCGTGGATATATAACTTATTAATGGATGATTTTTGGCACAATGTCAGCAAAGGTGAAGACTAGTATGTGGTTTAATTTAATAACGCAATGTCAAAATGACCTTGTATACTATAGCGAGACTTTTATCCCGAACAACTCTTTAGCAATTAATTATAATAAGTTAATAAGCCTTTCTATCACTATAAAATAAACAGAGTTATTTCTGGAGCCTACGTTTATTTGTTAAAGTTAACTATTCAGAAAAACTGGGTCTACGTAAAAATAACTTCGGAGCTCGGGAGTTGACCTCCACAACGCTTTGATTTAATCACAACCTTCTAAGAAAGGACAAAAAATGCAAAGGTATTTTTAAAAGCTCTAAATTGAATATTGTCATGGCTGAATTTTAAATACTATTTCGTTGCAAATATTATTGAATACCCCGATTTATACTGTACTAATATTATCATGAAGAAAAGTTTATAAAGGCTCTGAAACTACTGAATAGACTTTGAAAATTGTATCAGTAACAGAAAACTACTTTGTTCCTATAATCTAGCCTATCTTTTTATGCCGGGAAATATTCATCCCGGAAAAGCTGTTACACTCGCGCGCAGCTGACGACAAAAACTAGTTTTAAAGAAAAATAAGAGAATCGTACCAATAAATATTACTTATTAGTGCCCAAATTATGTATATAAAATTCAATAGTAATTAGAATTTTATATGTCTGGTCGGAATCATAATATACTAGCTGCTCACGAGTTCGCTCGCTTAAAGAGCGTTTCCGGGCACAAAAGTCTCTAACACACTATAGCGCCATCTATATAAAAAATATTATTTCCAATGGTCGCAAATTAGCAGGATAGAAACAACCTATGTGTTAATGCAGTACATGGTCAATCCAAGTGCCAAATTTAATCCAATATAGTTCAGCTGTTTCTACGTTTACTTTTAACAAACAAACATTTTTACATACACTCATTTATAATATTAATAAGTAGTAGGATTCTTAAACACAATGCATATTTAAAATTACAAAATATATTTTTTGCGTGTAATAAAATTTTGATGACATTTAGGTAGTAGCGGGAATCGAACCTCATTTTTTTTTTTTAACCAACTATTCGACTGCTTTATCGTAGATATTGATCTTCAGTTACGCATTGAACAGTGTATTAAGAATTATTATTAAAATTAGTAAAATTATGTCTAACTGTGTTCTTAGCGTAAAATAATCACAACCGTGGGATGCTTGGTGTAGATCTCCAGTTATATCTCTACCTATCCTTTCGAGGATACAGATACATACTTACGCTATACGTGTTACGTATTTCAAATAGAGTACAGTCCTCTTTTCTATATAGAGCCAACTAATATTCGTTTCCTGCGAAATCATTCGTCGCTACACTCGTTTCCGCTGGTGCATAGTGCAAACATTCTAGCGTGCATCTACCTACGACCTGATACAATGGCGTAATAACGATTTGTTTTTCTATTCGTCGCAGTAAGATAAAAAAAATAATAATAAGACAACAAAACACCTTACATCCGAAAAAAAAATTTAAGTATGTGCGGGTACCAATCAGCCAAAATAATTGTAACGCAATTTTCATTTTCAAATAATGTACCTACTTAGAAAATGATTATTACATTTTTATCCTGGTAAAAAAAAATACAGTTTTTTTAATATTATTCCTATTGTTATTAATTTATTTGCACACCATTTCACTGTTTAAGTATGTATTCCTCAGTTCAAAAATTCACAAAGATCGTTAACTGCAGGTCAAATCACAAAACAATCTCTTTATGCGTCTGTATAATTTTAATTCTTTAGCATAACAACGGATAAGTTTGAAAACCAACATCTACATAGAAAATTTAACAAAGAAAATAATATACATATGTATTTTAATGCATTGATTTTTGTTTACTTTCAATTACTATTTGATATTTGTAAACTGAATAAAAAAACTTACCTGCTTCGAATGCGCACGATGCCGCAACTGCCAATAATAAACTTTGAACTGTGATATAAAAAAAAAAGAAAACACTAATGAGCGACACTTCAATTTTTTTTAACAATACACATCATACACTGTCTACCGATCGGTTGAAACAATTAAGTACAAATAAAGTTTGAAGGGCGAGACGTTTACCTTGCATGAGATGCTGTCAGACAATAATCAACCGCCGGACAACACTTTTCACATCAAATACACAAACACATAAAAATTACACTTGTACCCACTAAATACGATGCGTTTGTGATAACTGCAGTGGGCTACATTTTGCATTCACGAACTTGCCTTTGAAAGTAAAATGAGGGTAGATTCTTAGGACAAAGATTTACAAATAATGAAATGTACGTCTCAACTAAATGCTAAATCAACTCCGTTAAATGAATATAAATCAGTCAATTTCAACTGTCCTGATTATGATATTCGATAATGTTAATATTTAAATTACGCGCCTAAATAAATCAAGAACAATGACCTAAGGCAACGGGAATCTGCCATTCATGGTCCTGGCCTTACAATGCGACGACATCCGGGTCCATTAAATAAAATAATTGGTAAGCACGGAGATTAATCATAATTATATTGTTTTAAATTATATAATATAGTTATTAAGCCTTATTAGAAAAGCCTTGTGACTAAACTACAGATTATTAAAAATGCTGAAACAATACTACAAATATAAATTTCATATTGAGTACTGGAAGACGGATAAACTATTTTAAATCCTAGTAATAATATGTTGACGGAAACTAAAACTATTAGAAGGAATTTGTTCTTAAATGGGCGGATTGAAGAATAATTGTTGGCAATACTGATATCGCCTGACATTCCAGAGTACATACTGATTCTGAATCTGACGTTTCAACTTTCAAGAATTGTCAAACATAACCACACGCGTATAAATAAAAGTGAAGTATTGATTTATTTATTTACAAAGGCGATAGTACACTCGACAGTGCTTGTATAAATCATATACTTAAATTCAGTATCAAGATGCAACGTTAAAATACAGCAAATGCAAGTGCAGAATCGTCTCAAAGTGGTTAGGCAGAAAGATTATGAAGGTGACATCGGATCGAACTTAGGATTGTCTAATAAAATGATGGAGACCAGATACTACGAAGGATGCGGAAGAGAGGGGCCCATACGGTGCATATTCCTGGGAGAGTTTCATCCTGTGGCCGGGCCGAAGATTTCATGTCAGGTAACATTGGCGTAACGTAGGTATTGATTTTTAACGACAGCGATATTTGATGCTCACGGCGCAGGCACGAGAAGATGGCTGCATTCTGCCGCATATATGTATACTTATATATATCACTTACTGCAATGCAGATGTTTAGTGGAAGAGAACTCTAGTAGAAATGCCATAAATCATAGATGTTTCCTTTTATTTAATGAGTTGATTGAGTGCTGTGTTGAAAATATTCTGGCACTGCCTGTGATTAGTGATGGCAGCAGATATCAAATAAAACCAAAGTATACTTAAAACAAGTGCTTTATATTTAGTTCATTGTAATGTGGCCATATTGCAATAGTGGCAAGTAAAGTGCAGCTCTATATTCTAGGCCAATAAGGACTACTGTGCTACTGTGTAAAAGGCAACAGCATCCTATTATTTTTAAAAAATATAGGAGTCCTTGTTTCTGTCTGTTTGCAGTTCCCTGAAGATTATATATCAAAAGAAGTGTTTGATTCTATCAGCGCGTTCATCATTCCAAAACCCCAGATACAAAAATGTACAATGACTATGTAAGTATATTATAGCTGTTTATTCCCTGAGTACCATTAATGTGCACTGTTGGCTTAGTACAGCAGTGATATATAAATCTGAAGAGCAACTAGTTTAAAAAGTAAAATTGATATAGTTTTTTTCACTATTTAATTATGATTAAAGCAATTTTCAAAATGGACATTTGACATATAAGTGCAATATTTTGGATTTAATACCTGTAGTTTTCTTATGCGTGATGGGACTTAGAAATCCGGTTCTATATAGAACTTTATGTAATTCAAAGGCTGATTGGTTTCCCTACACACATCAACTTTCCAGTTATTAACCTCCTATTATTATTTCATTATATGAAAATAAATTTAATATTTTCTGTAAATTTTGATTATCATCAACCCCTTCCATTGTTGCCCAGGGGATACATGGCCTTTGTTCTTTAATCCTCTTAATAGCAAGTCTACAAAGGATTCAAGGTAAGATAGTTCAGTTTGTATAAAAAATAGAAGTATAATGAGTTCTTTTATTAAGGTACTGTATTTTCACATACTTCATCATAGATATAGATTTATATAAATGTTTATTAAATGAATGATGAGTATATATACAAAGAGGATGTTCCCAGCCCAAGTAAAGTATAGTAGAATGGATTGAGATATTAGTTTCTAAATACATACATATAATATCAGATGTTTGACATTCTAAGTGAGTTTCTAAATACCTGAGTAATACATAATAATTAATGCATAGTAGGATTGTTGATGTTAATTATAAACATTCTTGAAAAAAGAAACAAGTATGTATGTGTGCTTGTTATTGTATTGTAATTACTATGAAGAAACATTTGACAAATAACCTCAGTAGTAGTCATTACCCTTTTTTAAATACCAAGACTTGAGTTGTTTTAATGCAACACCTGAATTAACTTAAAATTACTTAATCAAATATTTTGTCGCAGTTCAAGCATCGAACCCATGGCCATTCATATCTCATTTCGCTACAAAAATATCCTAACAGAATTTTAATTCCACAATTTTTTGTACTTGTTTAATTCGGACACTTATACATTGAGAAAATGTATCCGCTAGCTTTTAATGTATATACATTGTTCCTATTTACATTTACGACTACTAATAATGTTGATATTTAACCAAAAATATAGAATTCATTAAGTTATTTTCTTTTACTATTGTGCCCCAGTTACGCCTCTGCCTACCCTTGCGGGAATAAGTTCGCGATGTGTTTGTTTTTTGTACTACATATAAACTCTAAGAGCCTTCCTAGAAAGATTCTTATTTTGTTTTATAGATTGTATTTACACAAAAAAAATCTGCCGAATGACAACATAATCGATTTTCACAATTTTTTTTAAGTTGATTTCTGTACTTAGGTCATAGTTATTAAAAACAAAAAAAAGATTTCAAAAAGTGAATCATTACAACAATTTACTTATTTCCCAGTATTTTTGTTTAATGAAATATGAAACGTATATTAATTTTTCAAAATTCGTAATCCAGTAACAAGTGAAATTATAAATTCTCAATGGGAGAATTATTTTACCATAGGAACAGGGTACAATCGCACAATTTTGGCGATACCTCCCGGCATTGCAAACATCTGATGATAATTATTAGTCACTTATTATATTTAAGATATTGCATTAAATGACAAAATATTTTTAAATTATAATTTATTATTTTGCGGCTTGGCAAAGTGGAGGGTAATGTTAACTTTGGTACGCCGCCGTGCAGGGCTACGACGCATTCTCGGACCTTAATATAATTTCTCCTGATCCGAATACTCTTTCATTTTGTTCTACGATCCGGTCGGTGTCGAACGCGCGAATTTTTACCGGAAGAGAAAATAACTCAAGAACCCCAAAAACTACGTGTGCGGTCAAAAATAATTGCGCATACGACAACATATATATTAAAATAACATTTTTCACACGGCTGTTTAGAGTTTTAAATTGTGATTGGTATAATTTTTTGAAATTCAATTCATGGTGTTGTTATTGTGATTAAGATGGCGTTGATTTTAACTCTATCTATTTTTATTTATATCGATATAATATTTTTGATTGTGTATTCAATGCATTTACGTATATCAAAAATATGTTTTGGAGGTTCTCGTATAATTTCGAATGTGTAGGACTGAAGCATCAGTGCAGTGGTTCCTGTTTAAAAAGGGTTCGTTCATTTTTTTTTACCTGACTACTAACTTGTCTTCATTTGTAATTCATATGTTAGTTAAAAACATTACCCTTTTGCTTTTATACGTGGCACGCCACATGTACTTAATCCCTGAAATGTAGGACCGGACATTCGAATCCTTGGACATTCAATTGAAGTATAGCGTGGTTTCAAAACATGTGAGGGAGTTCGCATTGTAATTTGTACCCGACACGTCATGCTATCACATCATGGGGCGGAAGACACGTGGCGAAAAGTGAATGCTCTGTTTGGCTCACGTCTACCTGCCCCTTCGCCATGATGTGTATTTGTTCGCAAACGGTGTATTAGCTTTATTATTACATGTTACAACAGGTTTTTAAAGTAATAGTTTCATAGCAGCGTACCTGGCTTGTTATCCGTGTCTATCGATTCTGTCGACATTTGAGCCGTGGGTTTTCAGATTCGATTGCTTGGACACAAAGTATTTTTTACGGACTATTAAAGTAAAATTAGATTAGGAATCCTTTACCATATATATGTACTTGGAATGATTGTCGTAAACAAATAACATTTGTGCATTTAATTATTTCATCGTATGTATATGTGTTATTAATGTAATTACACGCTGCACTTGTAATTAGATCGCAAACACCATTTAACGGATTTTAGTTCTTTGCACACCTGTGTTGGATTTTAAATTTCCTTAGCAATTTCGCTCACTGATTTAAATTATATAACTGTTCGATTTGTAGCTTAGTATTAAAAAATAGCTTATTTTTTTTTAATACAAACTATGATTTCAACAATATATGCTTTCTGTTATAAGGTTATTTGTTGTCATTTATCAATTCATTATAATTATAAAATAGAAATCACGATGTTAGTTTTTAATGCAAAATTAAATTTCAATTAATTACTATAAAAAAATCATTTTTTTTTTATTTTGATGCCTAAATTACAAATCATTCTTCCATGTATGTATTGAAAATATTGAACCGTATCCTTGCAACACTATGTAATAGTTAATAAAGAGTAAGTCTTATATGCACCGTAACTCTTGATTCTCGGCGATAAAGATCAAAATCCAATAGCACAGTGAATTCTTAAGGCCAGCCGCTGATAGTGATTTTCAGGGAGACCTTGTGCGGTGATATATAACGACGATAGTAAACATTACTTTATAATTAAAGGGTGTAGGTGTATGTTGTCGTGCTGGTTAAAAAAAAACTATTTGTGTCAGATGGCAGAGGGTGTATTATCTAGACTTTATATCCATACTTATATAAAACTGAAGAGTTTGTTTGAACGCGCTTATCTAAGGAACTATCAAGCCTACTTTGATTTATTTCTTTCCTGAGCGGTACAAGCTTCTTTTATCTCAGGAAAATATAAAGCCAGACTTTTATCAACGAAATCGTTTGCAGGCAGGTGGAGCCGTTAGCAAAAGCTTAACACTATACTTAAATAAAAATTGTAATATAATTTCAACGTTGCCATTTATGGGCCCATGGCTTTGGTATCATTTAGAGCATCTATCTCGGTGTTTGTTTATGAACGGTGTGTCGTGTTTCAGAAACGCACTGGGTCACAAAGTGGTGGGCTACCCGATCCGGATCGATAACTCGCGGTACGAGCGCAATGTTTACCTCTTCAACCTGTGTTTTGTCTGCGATAGCTGGTCCAAAACTGTGCAATACGAACCGGTTGTGAAAAAACTTGGAGAGCACCTGGTAAGAATATTTTTCTCTATTTCTCTTATGCCCACTAGCTTTTTTTTTTATTTCGGCAACGGATACTGTAGTTTCCCAGCCTAGCGACTGCAGGTCACTGGGGGATGACCTGGACCTGGAGTTGACGGGTAACTAAGGAAGAAAAAAGAACCGTCTTAGGATGGACAAAGGGGCATAGGCCAAGAAATGTTCGCGAGATCTCATAGTACTCAATATTTAATCACAACCATGCAGTATATACACTGAACTGCGTGCCTAGTGGCCACGGCAAATATCCCCATGCATGGGCGTGCCTTCGGTGTGGAGACTAAACGCACAAGAACTGTCTCGGAGAGGAGGGGCGGTTGGTCAGTTTCTAGTTACTTTCATAATACATGGGTAATATTAAGGCTATTATTTTGGTCTTTGCAGTGTCTTGTGACATTCGATTTTAGGCTTGTAATTATAAATTCCATAATAATCACACTCTTAAGCGACACTGTTCATTTAGACATAAATAGTCCAAACATATTTAAAATTTTAATCCCCCTTTTCATCAACAACATGTATAAGATTGTTTTTGATTTATTGGTGGGTCATACAACATTTTTAATTGAAATACAATTAGAACTTACAACTAAGACATAATGCTGACCATGTCACAAACATCTAAAGTTCGACATGTATATCGCCATTTTGAACCTTATTTAAAAGGAATGTGATATGTGTACTAACAGATATATCTTGCAGACGATTATGGAAGAGGAGACGCGGTTCGTGTCCAGCGGTTCAAGCAAGCTGCCCACTTTACTCGCGCATCTGTTGCACGATCTGAACACTCACAGGAAGGCCACATTAGTCGGTAAGTCTGTGGATATTGGTATATAGCTTCCGATCTTGCATCCATCAGCCAAGGTATACATAGTTATCTTTTAGTTTTAAATAATCCATAATAAATTGTGTTATGGTTAACGATTATTGTAATGAAAGGTTAGTTATTAGTGTATCATTATTAGAAAGAAAGTTAGACAGATATATTTATTGTTAGCGTTACAACACAATAAAAAAACATTATACACGTCTATATACATATATGTTATTGTTTTTTAAGATTACTTATAATACAAAAAAACAAATATCAGAAATGACGCCTTTCATTCAGCTGAATACTGCGGTACCACGTTAGTAGTACTGCAAGCCCAAGCGACGTGCGGACGCATATTGGGTCTATACATAATAATATAATAACTCTTGGTTGGTATGGCTTCTTGTCTATTTCTATGCCTGGTTGTATGCAAGCACTAGATCAAAAAGTGTTGCCACTTTTTATATAATTCGTTACAATTGCCACCAGGCCAATTGGATGAATGAATTTTAAAAATATTTTATTCTATTAAAGTAGTGTTTTTATTGAATATTTGTTACGTTTTTTTTCTTTAAATTTTTTTGTTGCTGTGCGAATTTTTACCGGCGATTTTAATAAACCTGTTTAACTCTTGGTCTCTCGTGAATCGCCGGCGAGCCAAGACAGCTACATGACATTTGCGTGTGTCACGGGATTATAACCTTATATACTACATATATACTACATAATAAGGTTATTTTTCCGTCACACGCGTAGCTGTCAATGTTTGCCGGCAAACATTCAGCTACCTCACGGGTTAATTACGAAAAACGTTTAATGATTATATTATAATTAGAATTGAATTAAAATTTGCGTCATCGCTACTTCGGAGCTCAAGCGATATTATATTTCCGCATTCAGCTTGTGTAAAATATGTGCGATTGGTTTTTTACTATTATGCCGTATGTTCATATCGCTCGCATACTTTTGTTTCCTCAATGCTCATGCGCATATAATCAGCGATACCCAATAAATCCCCTCCTCTTCCCGATACCTATCACTTCTCATTCCTCTGGCTGTGTAGTTTTGGAGCGCTGGCACCTACCATCGCACGAGCCACCTGCACTTTTCCCATAGAATCTATACTATTATATAAAGCTGAAGAGTTTGTTTGTTTGTTTGTTTGTTTGTTTGAACGCGCTAATCTCAGGAACTACCGGTCTTAACTAAAAATCTAGCACGTAGCATGACTCAGGCGCTCACCGGTAACAAAGCAACCGGTTTATGTCCCGTTTCGTCAACAGAGGGCGACACTGTGATGCACCTCAAAGTGCTGGAGATTCGCAACGACCCGTCGCCGGTGCACGACCACGACGTGCCGGTGCTGGTGACGTCAGTGGGTCTGCCGCGACCCGGCCGCCCGCGCAGGACCACGCCGCCAGAGGGCGCTGAGATACAAAGCGATGAGCATCTTGACCTGGAGGATGATGAGCCGTTCGAGATCGACATGGAGGCGGACTGGGATCTTACAACTAGACAGGTAGAAATTTTTCTAAGCTTTGTAGGAAAAAAATATATTGCCGATTAATAATTGGAATTTATCTTGTAAATAAAATACAGTTTTATTTTGGCCATAGACTAAGTTAATATGTATAGAATTTTACTGCTGGAATTTCAGTTAAAGATTCCTCCAAAATAATCACACTTCAATTTTATCCTATTTTATTTTATAGCGGTAAATGACGTTGTCGGGTGCGATTCGACGCCATTTTAAGTCCCGGGTTTAAATCCCAGGTCAGTTTTAAATGATATTGGATTTTTCTGATCTATCAGTCTGAGTCCTGAATTTGTGCTCTGATGACGATATACTCGCGCCCTATCGCATCACGAGATGTAACACACTTGGCGAAAAGTGGTTGTTCTAGTTACATCTCTGGCTACCACTTCGGTGATAAAGTCGTAATGTGGATGTATGTATATATTTTATACATTTAACAGCTCCTCCCATACATAAACGGATACAACCACGTATCAAAAATAGCCGCCGACACGAACGTGGAGAAGACCCTGGTCAAGTCGTGCATCCAGAACCTGCTGTACTACGGCGCGGTGACGCTGATCCCGGTGCTCAAGTTCAGCAACATGTACCGCGCCACGCCCAACCTGAGCCGTCTGTTCGGCGACACCGAGCTGCAGAAGTCGTGCCTCGCTTACATCACTAATGGATCAGATTCTAAAGACAAGGTACTGTTTCATAATCACTACATAGTATAAAACAAAGTCGCTTTCTCTGTCCCTATGTCCCTTTGTATGCTTAAATCTTTGATGCGTTTTTTTTAATAGATAGAGTGATTCAAGAGGAAGGTTTATATGTATAATAACATCCATTAAATAGTGGAGAAATACTGTTATTTTGTTATGTTATACCCGTGCGAAGCCAGAGCGGGCCGCTATGTTGTTATATACAGCGTTCACAGTTTTTCTATAATACATTTAGTATCAGCATTGCACCCGTGCGGAGCCGCGGCGGGTCGCTAGTTATTTATAAGTGCAGAAGTCTGTTCAAGGCCGATTTTAATGAAATTTGGTATAGAGATAATTCGATCCTTGGGGTAGACAAAGTGATGGGTTTTTCTACTTGGTGTCAGCCCAGTTTTGAAATTGTGCCCTATATGGCGATAGGCTCGACCCCATCTTATCACGGCATGAAATAAACACGTCGGAAAGTGGACGCACCAGTTGCGCGTCTGCCTACCCCTGGGAGATAAAAGGCGTGAGTGTGTGAGCAATTATGTTAATAAATATACGAGTAGAGTGTGGACATGACTGGGCGAGTTAATAGGTTCTTTAAAAAGGTGTTCGTTACGCAAGTAGCTACCTTACCTTCTTATCTTTGCTGATGGTACGGATTTGTATCCGCCCGCAGTTCGCAACACTTGAAAGACCCGCCATAGTGGCCCATGTAAATGTAGTGTTCTGAGATCAGCTTGTGTATGTGTGTATGCTATGTGTGGTTTCCTATAGAACAGCATAAATGTGTTACCTGGGATGAGGTCTCTTAGTCGACAGACTAAATGAACTACCTACTCCACCTCCTACTCTACCTACCGTCAGGTACAGTGCATGCCAGTAAAAAACCCTTCATATATATCTGTAAAGATTTCAAAGGATAGCCATAAAATAATAATAAATAAATATAAATTATAAGGCGTTCTGTCTTCCTCCAGCCCTGTCTATCGGACGTGCTGGGTATCCTGTGCTCCCTGCAGCAGGGTACGACGCTTCGTACTGTCAGCGAGAGATACGTGACTGCGCAGGGCCCTCCCTTCGACATCAGGCGGCTGGTGGTCTTCGCGCAGCTTCACGGGCTCATCAGATGTCTTAAAAAGTAAGTAGATCTTGATTTTCCCTTTTAAGGGATAAATACCATATTGTGTATTAACCTACTGCTGGGCACTAGCCTACCTGATCTGACACAGTTGAGGCTTCAATCCCGCACGTTGGGTTACAGCGGTTCATCATACTTTACATAGCTTTGAAATTCTTAGGTATATCGATTTCGTCAAGATATTTTCATTCGCCGTCAAAGCGAACTATAATTAATGAAAAGATTAAAATGTAGTAACCTAAACCTGCTGGTTCCAGATACCCAGTGTACGCGAAACATCCTCCCAGGTCGAACGGGTTCAGCAGCCGCGCGGACCCCGTGCTGGGCATCCGGCGACTCTTCACCGGCCACCACTGCACCGACGAGATCTGCTGCATGGCGCGCGTCGACCTCCCCACCCTCGACCAGATCATAGAGGACGACCCCAACGTTGTCATCATATGGCGGTAAAGTGGTCCTTCGAGCCAGATTTTGTTATATTGTTTGTGTATAGAAATGACTTTTAGTTTTGACGGCTGGATTTTTTACGTCATGATTGTTTCTTTAATATTCGTACAGTTTGATTCAAACTTAATGGTGACTCGTGAACAATGTACGTATGATGCGCTGAACCCAATAGCGCACGTTCGTGTTTTGTTATTATGCGTTTGCGTTTTGCTAAATATGGTCATTATAAATTTGGATGACACAACAAATTTAACGGCATTTATTTGATAATATCGATTTACTTTAACTCATCTAAAATAGAAAACCCGTGATATCTTCCAAAAAAAATTCAAAATTCATCAACGAAATACATAGTATTACAACATTTTATAAACTGTTTCAAATATAAAAAATAATTAAACTTTTATATTGAATATGAATACTTAATGTACCTATTATCGACTTGATTTTACCTGCGCCTAAACCTAAGTGAAGTGGCCATTAAGTTTGAGGCATACAAAATTTTATTTCTAAATGATTTTTAATTTATGAACACACACGATTTCATTACATTTTTCTACAATAGGGAGACACAGATGGAAAACATTTTTTATTCTCTCGTTTCAATATAATGTGAAACGAACAGTTATAAATATGTTGCGATTTTGAGTCCCAAATTTTAATATTACAATAAATAACTCAATAGAATTAAGGTGTCTATTAAATTAACTGTGTAAAATAAAATAATTATTAACTAATAGAAACTCACAAAATATTTCAGCTTAGGTTTGAAATGACTCAGTGGGAATGTGCTGCGATACTATTGGTTGATACTTATGTCGTTTCAGACCAGTTTTGGTCGATAGATATCCTTTATTCTATCAATAAAAATAGTTAGTATTAATACATACATTAAATAGTAAATTATTCATTAGTAAACATAACGCTCTCATTTTATATAGTTTGATTCGTGATTACTGATCCAGACTGAGTGAGCTACACACCGTCAATCAATATTGTCCGTTGGAACTGCGAGTTTGCTGTTCAGCTTGGACTGATGGTGTGTGGCGTGTGGAATTTAAGGCTGGCAACACGCGTACGTTTTATTTATCTCTGCTAGAGAGTTTGTGAAACAAATTCCTTATTTTAGTCACGAGTCGGGAACATGACGCGTTACTTATAATATTAATGTTAATTGTTAGTTATTATTAATATTTCTCAAATGTAATTAATCTAATTTTGTATTATTGTACAATTCAATATATTGAATTGCCTATAAAAATAATATTTTTAACATAGTTAAAGTATACTTTAAAATAATATGGACGTTAGCATTCGTGTTCGTAAGACGGTTTCCCCAACGATACGGCGCGCTGGCCGCATCTTAAAAAGCTATCTATTTGAAATTTATAATAATACATATAAAAAGGAAAATTAACATCGTACATAATCATAGTTGTTCTTTATTTTGGTTGTTTATTTTTTTTTATTATATTTTTATATTCATTTCATAATGAAAATGACACTTTAATTGTTAATTCTATGTAGCTCCTACAAAAGTACTCAACCAATACTATTAGATAGACATTTTAATAAGGATAATTTTAGTGAAATTTCAAAAAGATCTATAATTGTTTTTTTAATGCATTTTTAAATCATTGAATATTCCCGTACGTAACTCGTGCGCCGATTCTATAAAAGGAATGCTCAAGGCCGTTTGGTGGGGGGGAGGGTCTTAACTTATGTAAATTTTAACACGCGAGTTTCAACCGAACACCGCTTATGATAAAGTTGTAAATATGTTAGATTAAACGCTTAATTAATTATCAAGAGAGCGGCACCCGCCTGTAACATCTAGCTTTAGATTAAAAGAACACTTAATTATACATCTTAGATTAAATGCTTCTTAATATCTGGTTAAATGGCCATAATTAAATGTGATTATCCAATCAAAAATCTACTCTTTCCTAATAGCCGGCTTGTAACCTTAAGTACTGTAGGCATTTATCGTCTTTATAATCATTTTTAATTTGTGTTATAGCCTTGATCACATTATGTACTGAAGGATAAGTCTCAACTGACTTTTTATTTAGTTTCAATTGTGACCATAATTTAAATGCTTTTGTAGGCTATTCCCCCCAAGCTTGCTTGATTGTGGATTAGACTACGGTCCCATGGGCTACCCACCTGCTAGATCTAGATTGGTGTGTAGTCACTGCTGTTTCTATTAACAGAGCTGGTTTTTTTAGCCCAGAGGTTTCCAAAAGTTTTTTTCCCATAGACCACCTTTAATAAAATATGGTTGAAATTTTAAATTCTTACCATATTCCCAAGAATATGCAAATTTTTACATGTAACAGCAAATATTATCAAAATCAGATACATTTTCGTGGATCTCCGCTTACGAATTGCGAATCCACATTTTTCGGTCACACCAACGAAGACCCGCGTTGAGTATCTCGTGGACCGGTAAGGGTTTGGACCTTTGGGAATCAATGCTTTAGCCTCTCAGTTCCTTACACAGATTGTTATTAATGGCAGTTAGGCATTTAGTACTTCAAATTTCTGTTAATTTTGTATTGCCCTGGCTTGAACACATCGGGGTCGTGTCATAGTCGCGGGCAGGTAAAGTCACTCCATACAAACCAATATATAATGTGCGTATAATCAAACACAGATTAAAAATGTTTATAAACTATTACTCCACAACTAGTATTTAGATTTATAAAGCACTACCAATTATAATGTATATTTAAAAATCCATGTCTAACCATTCATGTAGAAAGTTTGCGGGCCGAAGGCTAGTCCCTGTCTAGGTTCCATTGTACCAACGTTTATCACTAAATATTTAGCTTAAAATTATTTATTCCACTCGATATAAGGCATAATATTCAAATTTAATCAATTTACTTAATATTTTGTATATTTAGAAAAACATTTTCAATAAAATTTTAATTAATCAACTTTGTGGCGAAATTAGGTTATTTAAAATATTATCACAAAAAGTCGCTCTCCTGCAAAGATTAGTCGCGAGGTCGCAAATATCAGTATTTTAAAATCGCTGCGACTTTTTCCACTACGTTCAGAAACTACGTTGATAATAAATAATAGTGCACAATAGTTAGTTAAAAGTATTTTTCAAACAATGTAGTATTATGGTTATTTTTTAAAGAGGCATAGGGACAAGGCGACATACATAGTTATTATGAGTGAATTTTTTTTTGGAAAAAAATGTGATATCAACAATTTAAACTTAAACGAGTGATAGACTTGAGTAAAAACGCGTCCTCATGGTTCGACGACCGTTTTTGCGTTTCTATTGCCTTATGTACGCATTTTTAGACCCGCGAGTCGTCTATCAACATAAAGCACTTAATTTTTGTAACATGTTGATATATATCATTCTTAAATAACTTAGTTCTACTGGTGGGAGGTCCCGTATGCGAGGGGCCGTCTGGGTTGGTACCACCGCAATGTCTATTTCTATCGCCATGCAGCAGTGTGCCTATACTGTTGTGTTCCGGCTTGAAGGACATTGTAGCCAGAATAATTACTGGGCATAATGAGATTCAACATCATATGTCTCAGAGAGTATGTATAATATTTTTACCGATATAGCTAGACAGGTTTAATATATTAAATGTTATACCTACTTATATATAAACACTGAATATATAGTTACCAATCGTTAATTGCGCATCAAGTCACAGATAACTGCGCGTCATGTCGTCCTGTGTTTAGTTGAGTCTCGTGCCTCTACATGTACTTATATGTCCCAAATAGTCATATTCGCTTTCCGTGACCAGTGTAAATAAGTGATAATTATTTATATAGTCTAGTTAACGTTAAAGTATTTAAGTATTTGTAATAGGACTAAGTGATATTGTCGCAAATTTCATGGTGCCACTTGTTTTTACATATTTGCGATTTTATTGTCGCGCGGTCATAGGCCCCCTTACATTTAATTACATTATCAATTATTATAGTGTTTTTTATCGGATTGCGTTTTTTTTTTTTGGGAATTGCCATTGCGTACTTCTGCGGACCATTTCAATTTCAAAATCTTCTATAATTTCTATTGTTTTCATATATACTTTTCATTTCTTTTCTATGCATATTTTTTTCGTTTTCATATTATCTTTGTGTCTATTATTTCACTTCTGCGGTTTTGAAATAATGGTTCAGTATTGGAGTATTGCAATTCTCTTTACCCTCATTAGACAAGTCAATTATTGCTAGCAATAGTCGTATGCAACTATTGGAAACCATCTAAACCTCCACAGTGGTAAGACACACAGACACTTCTCGCTCGACGTATACGAATCTTTTGACAGATGTTCAAAATACGATTGTCGCTAGCAATAATTGCTCCGTTTAAATGAGGCTTTAGTTTAGTGCATAATGATAATTATCACAATCTTAGGTTATTATCCCGACTTAACCTTAGTAAGTTTCTCGTGGTTTTCTATTTTGTTAATCTTGCAACGTACAGTGATTTTAGCTTAGTATAGATTATTATTCGTATTTAATTTTTATCATTCAATTTAGTATAATCTGAGTTTAAGTATATGATGTATTTATACCATCCATTTTAAATATATTAATTTAATTTTTGTCTTGTTTCAAGTGGTAAACATGGTATGGTAAATTGCGACAATATCACCATGTTTCACTGTATATAACCATATGTGGTACACACGGCATTCAAGTGCTTTTTTAATTGTGCATAATTAGGGCAATAACTTGTCTTATAATTATAAGTGACCTCACACCCCGCACTGCCCCAAGGCATTTACAATGCAGTGAAACACACAATAAATGTTACATTTATCGGATATTGATACATAACTCAATAATAATTTTCTTCGTTGTATTTTTTATTAAAAGACGCAGGGTTTATATAAAGGAAATAATTTTTGGATATTTGGTTGATTTTAATATAATATTGACCCGTAAATTTATGTTTCTTGAGTCGTATCCCTTATTATCGAGCGAGTGTTGCTCGGCTCGTCTTTCAATTAAATAAAATAAAATGATTTTATCATTGTTTGAGCAGTCAAATTATAATTACATGTATATTTATATAGTACTTGACAATCCAACATCATTCATTTTTTAAAATCAAGCTATAATAGCCAATTATAGGATTGCACAACATATTTATATAGGTACCATATATTGCGTAAAAATAATATCATGTTACGAAATCAAGTGCTGAGTACGTATGGATGTGTAATCTCGTGTGTTACGGTAAATTTGCTATATCTGATTATTTATCCATACCATTCCAATTTTATCCGACATGTAGATATATCCGAAGAGATCATGTAACGTTTATTTTGTGTCACTGCACGCTTATTCGTCTCCTCATAATTTAAGATAGTATATGAACGTTGAACAGTGACTATATATTTATTATAAACTGAGAGCAGTGTGTTAACCGTTGCCAGTATACTCGTTTGGTATTTGTAGTTAAGGATTCTCAGAATATATGTACTGAGAATATGTTTCATAGAAGTTAGTTTGTTAGTTCTAGAGCAACCAGCTCCTTGAAGTTAGAGTACTTGCTACTTTTAACATGTGTATCCCAGGCGTGTATATACGCTTATATTTAACGGTACTAGGTTAGCGTTAATTATTACGAAAGTGTTCCTCTATATTAATAGAATAATCAATATTATAATCCGCTTTAACTAACTGATTGTAGCTTGATTTAAATATAAGAAATCATTTATATTATAAAGCTCGCTTTTCAAGGATTTTGAACGTGCATAAAGTCGTCAGCATATTTTTTTGTTTTGCGACATATTTGCCGATATATTGGCTGTTGAGAGCGGTCTCAAGTCGTTCAGAGTACAATAAAATATTTAAAATAGATACTTAGTTACTTAATAAAAAGCGTAGACAGTTGATAGTCAAGGTTTTAACAAAACTCCGTCGTCGTTGGTCCTTCGAACCGTTTTTGCAAGCTCATATATTTTATCCGTTGTTCAAGAATTAAATTTCAGCTAATGGCTGTGGCGTATTCTACAGAATTAACAGATTAATTATATCCTTCATACAAGAATCAAACTTTAGCTAATGCCTATGGTATATTCTACAAAACTAACACAGATTTATTATATCCGTCATACAAGAAATAAATTTCAACTAAGGCCTCTGGCATATTCTACAGAATTAACACAGATTAATTATATCCATCATACAAGAATTAAATTTCAATTCACGGCTGTGGCATATTCTACAGAATTAACACAGATTAATTATATCCGTCATACAAGAATTAAATTTCAATTCGCGGCTGTGGCATATTCTACAAAATTAACGCAGATTTATTATATCCGTCATACAAGAATTAAATTTAAATTAACAGCTGTGGCATATACTACAGAATTAACACAGATTAATTATATCCGTCATACAAGAATTAAATTTCAGATAATGCCTGTGGCATATTCTACAAAATTAACGCAGATTTATTATATCCGTCATACAAGAATTAAATTTAAATTAACAGCTGTGGCATATTCTACAGAATTAACACAGATTAATTATATCCGTCATACAAGAATTAAATTTCAGATAATGCCTGTGGCATATTCTACAGAATTAACACAGATTAATTATATCAATCATACAAGAATTAAATTTCAATTAACGGCTGTGGCATATTCTACAAAATTAACACAGATTTATTATATCCGTCATACAAGAATTAAATTTCAATTAACGGCTGTGGCATATTTTACAGAATTGCCACACGTTTATTATATCCATCATACAAGAATTAAACTTCAGCTAATGCCTGTGGCATATTCTACAGAATTAGCACAGATTAATTATATCCGTCATACAGGAATTAAATATCAATTAACGGCTGTGGCATATTCTACAGAATTAACACAAATTATTTTATCCGTCATATAAGAATTAAATTTTAGCTAATGGGTGTGGTAGATTTTACAGAATTGCCACACGTTTATTATATCCGTTAGACAAGAATTAAACTTCAATTAATGGATGTGGCATATTCTTCAAAATTTTCTCCGTCATACAAGAATTAAATTTCAGCTAATGGATGTGGTAGATTCTACAGAATTAACATAGATGAATTGTATACGTCATACAAGAATTAAATTTCAATTAATAGCTGTAGTAGAATCTACAGAATTAACACAGATTTATTTTATTCGTCACTAGATGACCCGGTTAACTTCGTATCACCTACATATATTTGTTAATAATTATTAATTTTCACTGTGGAACGTGATTAAAACATAGCAATACGATTATCATTATCCGTTTCTCGCTGGTCGATAGTGCGGTTTGCACGTGAGGTAGTTCGTCGCCTATTTGATTGACTTCGACGACCTACATGAGGTCGTCTTCTCTGTGGCATTTTCAAAAAAATAATAATAATTAAAGTTCTCGTGCACCTACAAACTGATCATAGATTTTAATTAGTCTTGAAATTTCTTTATTTATTTTCTTTTCGACAACCAACTGACACTTTTTAACTTTTCTTATTTCTGAAATGTTTTGCATTTCAACAAAATAAACCAAAGAGATCGGACCCTATACTACATCTATAGCTAATGGCTGTGGTAGGTTTTACAGAATTGCCACACATTTATTATATCCGTCATACAAGAATTAAATTTCAGCTAATGACTGTGTAGGTTTTACAGAATTGCCACACGTTAAATATATCCGTCATACAAGAATTAAATTTCAGCTAATGGCTGTGTAGGTTTTACAGAATTGCCACACATTTATTATATCCGTCATACAAGAATTAAATTTCAGCTAATGGCTGTGTAGGTTTTACAGAATTGCCACACATTTATTATATCCGTCATACAAGAATTAAATTTCAGCTAATGGCTGTGGTAGGTTTTACAGAATTGCCACACATTAAATATATCCGTCATACTAGAATTACATTTCTGCTAATGGCTGTGTAGGTTTTACAGAATTGTCACACGTTAAATATATCCGTCATATGACAAATAAATTTCTACTAATGGCTGTGTAGGTTTTACAGAATTGCCACACATTTATTATATCCGTCATACAAGAATTAAATTTCTGCTAATGGCTGTGTAGGTTTTACAGAATTGCCACACATTTATTATATCCGTCATACAAGAATAACATTTCTGCTAATGGCTGTGGTAGGTTTTACAGAATTGCCACGCATTAAATATATCCATCATACAAGAATTAAATTTCAGCTAATGGCTGTGTAGGTTTTACAGAATTGCCACACGTTAAATATATCCGTCATACAAGAATAACATTTCTGCTAATGGCTGTGGTAGGTTTTACAGAATTGCCACGCATTAAATATATCCGTCATACAAGAATTAAATTTCAGCTAATGGCTGTGTAGGTTTTACAGAATTGCCACACGTTAAATATATCCGTCATACTAGAATTAAGTATCAGCTAATAGCTGTGGTAGGTTTTACAGAATTGCCACGCTTTTACAGAATTGCCACGCATTAAATATATCCGTCATACAAGAATTAAATTTCAGCTAATGGCTGTGGTAGGTTTTACAGAATTGCCACACGTTTATTATATCCGTCATAAATCCGTCATACAAGGATTAAATTTCAGCTAATGGCTGTGGTAGGTTTTACAGAATTGCCACACGTTTATTATATCCGTCATAAATCCGTCATACAAGGATTAAATTTCAGCTAATGGCTGTGGTAGGTTTTACAGAATTGCCACACGTTTATTATATCCGTCATACAAGAATAACATTTCAGCTAATGGCTGTGGTAGATTTTTCAGAACTGCCATTGACTTTGTCGTACAAGTTTCGTTATAGTAGGGGTTGTTACGATATCGCGAAACTAGCACTGTTAAAAACCGCTTAACTGACTAAAATAGTCAAATTGAGATCTATACATAAAATACTAAGTAATTAACGATACATTCAGTTTTAAGTCTCCCCCGAAAATATCTACTTGCGCGATAATGTATATTCTAATCCCGACTATATGAATTTCTCGCAAAGCGGTTCGTCGGACATATAGATGCTTTTAGTCAAATATCATATTATAGGGTACTTAAATATTCAAATGCCATGCGAAGATTCTTGATACATTTTCTAAACAAATTGTAGGAACATAACATCAGAAAAGTGCATGTACCCAGAACTACAATTACACCAGTAAATATATCAGTGACTTGTAACTGTGTACGTTCACTGTATCGGTTAGTAGATTATTGCCATTAGTACTTATTGGTTACATTATTAAAATATAAGCTATAGTAAATCGAATAAAGTATATTTTCCGTAGTATATCGGCATGAGTGAAAATCCGGCTACAAAATAACGTGACAAAAGTCTAAAGCTTGTAGGATCAGTCTGCCCGGATTGTCAATCCGAAAGTCCCCGTAATTATACATATAACTTGTATCTTAACATAGTCTGCATCATGTAATCGTTAGGTAGATATAATTATGAATTAAGTTGTATAATACTAAGAATATAAAATGCCCTTCAATGGTTTTGAAAATGTTAGAATAGATTATAGAGAGCGTTGTATGCGCCTTAAATTATATTGTAAGTTAGGTAAGATTAGTGGAGACAGGACAGCATAGTAAAGCAGGTATTATTCTATTCTTAATGTTAGTTAAACTATCGAAAAGGGAAATGATTGAAATCTATTTTATTTGAAAAACAACTGTAAATACATTAGACTTAATGAAATGATAATATAGTAGTATTTGTAAAATAAAATTTTATATTTATCATAAAATCCTTTGGCGTGCTGTCAGCCTACAATCTGATCCAGGTTTTAACTTTAGTGTACAATAGCTATATCAAATCTTATATACCTAGTATTAAAATAGTTATTTATTAAACCTGTATATTAAAACGAGGTATATAACGTAGAAAGGGGGTTAGGCCAACCAGGACAGTTTCGGCGCCCCGGCATGCCCCATTAGGCTTAATGTTTGCTGTGTAAGCGTACCATCTCAGCTTCGTACCGGTAGTACCCTAACGTTCGCACTCCATGTATATACATACTTTTTATACTATAATCAGAATGCTAATATCCATGTTTTTGGCAGAAATTTGTCAGTAGTTTTATATTTGTACTAAAAATGTTTGCATTGCGATCATTTTTTTAGAGTCAGAAAACTAAGAGTCATATTAAAAAAATAAATTCGGCTTTGAGTAGGATCTCAAGTAGACCATTAATGTATTGAACTTTACCGTCATTTTCACAAAACGATCCAAATCGTTTTTTTTTCGATCAATCTCAAAAATAGACCAATTAGGAAAAAGTTTTTTTCGACATGCTTATTTATTTTGATTGGTTAATTGTCGGAATCTGATTAAATATTGTAATTGGGGTCGTTTATAGGAAACGGCTGTTAATAAACCAAGCTTAAGCTATTCCTTAAGAGCTTGTACTTAGCCGAGTCGCCGCTATTAAGAAAACAAAACTCAGCTGTCAAAGTCCGTCGTATGCTGTGACTTAACATTTGAGATGTTGTTAATTCCCGTTCATTAAATAATGACGATCTTAAGATGCTGATTTTAATTTGACATGGTTTTAACAAATATCGCACTTGAGAGTGAAATTGATATGCTCTATTAATTCGGCCCTAAGACGCCGATAGACTGGTAGTGTGGTAACCATGCTGTTAAGTGCAGTGTAATTCTGAATAAAATAAATGTCATTACATCATAAGTCCCGCGCCTGCATATTATACGAATTGAAAATTCTGTGTTGCACTGAGCTGCGTTGCCTGTCATTAGGTGTTATCTATCAAGTTAGGTATTCATTTTATGGCTTATTATTTTTTTAAAGCTAGATGTTTATAAATCTCGTAATTTCCCGTAATTACATAATTATTAAGTAGTGAGAATAGAGCTGTGAAGAATTTTTTTGATAGTATAGTTGGTGTGATAAGCGGTTTGATACCTTATGTGCTTAGGTTAGAAATTAGATTTAGATAAACTATTTTGCTATATTGTATATCTCCTAAAATGTATCATCACGGTTATGCGTTAAGGCTGTCATTGAATACACGCGCTAAAGCACATTTGTATACCTAGTCTTGCCATAAATATTGTAATAAAGAAAAAAGAAAATTGTTAACTGCAAATAACATTTATTACTTTTACAGTGTGTCAGTTTAATACATAAATATAAAACAATTAAAAATATAAAAAGCTTATTCGAAGTGGTCTCCATTGGCTGCAATACAGTCCTTTAAACGATGAGGCCAGTTATCAATAGAAGCACGCACTC
This sequence comes from Manduca sexta, assembly GCF_014839805.1. Taxonomy (NCBI): domain Eukaryota; kingdom Metazoa; phylum Arthropoda; class Insecta; order Lepidoptera; family Sphingidae; genus Manduca; species Manduca sexta. The sequence goes on along the minus strand of NC_051141.1, from coordinate 153,592 downwards.
TTTCCATGGGAAAATTCTTCACTGCCAATCGTATAGATTGTTTTAGGGACTCCAAATTATCATGGCGTTTAGAGCAAGCTGTACTCTCTAAAACTGACCACAAATCATAATCCAGCGGATTAAGATCGGGACTAGACGACGGCCAGTCTTCAGCTCTGATGAAGTCCGAAACGTTCGATTCCAACCAAGACTGCGTGGACCGAGCTTTATGACCCGGCGCCGAGTCTTGCTGGAAGGACCATACTTGGTTATTGAACATGGTGATGTTAAGGGGCTTAACTACCTTCTCAAGAATGGTATCTTGATACACTTGTGCCGATGTTTTGATACCTTTTTCACAAAAATATGGCTCAGTCACTCCTTCATAGCTAACACCCCACCAAACCATCACTGAAGTCGGATAATGTCCACGTTGCACTCTGTCGACTAATTGGGAAGCTTCCTTAGAGCTTTGAGCATAAATACGGTCATTTTGTTTGTTAAAATGTTGCTCAATTGTAAAAATTTTCTCATCCGTAAACAAAATTTTTCTGTGACCTCCCTTTGCGTACCGCTTCAGTAGTTGTTTCGATTTTACCACCCTATTCTTCTTTAAATTATCAGTTAAGAAATGGCCAGTGCGTCTCTTATAGGCTGCAAGTCCTAAGTCATCTTTTAAAATACGCGACATGGTTCTAGGTGCTATCTTCATTTCCCGAGATAAAATCTTTTGCTTTCGGACAGGATTTCTTCGAATTCTTTCCCTTACTGCTTTGACCACCTTTTTCGTACGAACACTACGTGGACGGCCAGATCTTTTCTGTCACAAACAGAGGAGGTCTCATTGTACCTATTAATAGCCCGGTACACAAACATTTTACTAATACCAAGTGTATGGAGAGTTTTAAAAATTGCATTTGGCTCCATACCTACTTTGTGTAATGCTATCACAGCGATTCGGTTCTCTTTATCACCCCACACCATTTTAATATCGCAAAATATTTTACAATGTATTGGCGCCAAAATGAGAAAACACAATGAACAATTGTATAAAAATGACAGATTCGAAATTCAAATGTAATATTTTTTTATAATTAAGTGTAACAGTATTTATGGCCAGACTAAGTATAGTAGCATGCTTGTGTGATTATCTTAATTCCATATATTTGATACCATTAAACTAGCGCGTGTATATACAAATATTTCTGACATATACTTTAAACTATAATTATAAGTAATGCATAAGTATTGTACGTCGTGTATTGACTACTTATTAATGGAACTTTGAACAGAATATCTTATGTCATTTTTAGTACCTTGGTTCTGTGTTAATAAGAAGTATACATTTGAAAATATAGAAAATGTCTAAAAATATAATCATTGCTTCTGTCTGGCGAAGTAATTAACACCTTCAGTTTTTCTCCACCACGATAGTGCCGCGATGGATTAATTATATTAATTTATTACCTTTTTTGTAGCCTAAGGCAGGTTGCAGGTAAACACGAATTTGACTCGAACGTATGCGTACGATTTATTTCGTACGAATTGAGGGCGCATATTGCGTGCGTTTTATGTCGGATGTAGAAAAAGTTGTTAGCGACATCTTCCCGCTCAAACAACTTAATAATTCATTTTAATCTGCGAAGATTCTTTTACAACTCGGAAACAACTCATTTCACTTATCATCTTAAATTACAAATGAAGTAATCCTCTTTTGTTTTACAAACACTATCAATTTAATGCCAATTTAGACGTAATTATTGTAAAATAAAACTAATAATAAAGGTGGAATATATGAATAACAACGCTAGACCCACGGCTAATTTGTGAACTGTCTGCGAGCTTCTACACTATTAAAATTTTGGGTATCGTGCGTAAGCGGACGAGTCAACTTCGTACGAACATACATACGACGTGTAACCAGCCTTATCTTGGCCGTATACTTAGGCCACCGACAAGAATGAAATCACATATCAGTCTATAGTCCATAGGATATGTGGTGAGCTTCAAAGTATTTGCCAACATTGGTGAATTTTCTAATTTGTACCCTGTTCAAATGTTCCATTAGCAAATACTCTAAAATATTTTTAGACCGAAGCAAGTGAAGCAGTATTATATTTTAACATAATGTTTTCATGTACTTATTTAAAGTAGTATTTATTATAGTAGGTAACGTTCTCTTTGATTATATACACTGGCACTTGTCGTATAAACTACAACGTTTCCCGCGTCTTTGCGTGTTTCAAATTTTTAAATTTCATTCATCATAACATTGGTACTATGTCACCATAAAGATACAGTAGGTAACATTTTACCTAAAGCTTTCAAATAAATAATGGTCAACAAAAGAGAGATAAGAACCAGTCACACATTCGCGTCGTCTCTTTCTACAGAGTGCGATTGTGTAGACATGTATATAATCGAAGATGCCCTTAAACCGCTAGTAGAAGCTTATTTAGACGGATCAATTATTCGTAGCAATAATCGTACGCAGTTATTGGTTACCTTCGCCTTATCATGCATGATTCCCGCCCGCGTTGACGCATACGAATCCTGAGAGATATTCAAAAAATGATCATTGCTAGCAATAGTTGCTCCGTCTAAATAAGGGTTAAAGCGACAAAAGTATTGTGCTCTGTGCATGTTTATATTATTAAAGGTTCCAGCCAATTAAAATAGTTAAAGCGGTAGGTAAACGAAATATATTTTCGTGATAAGCGATCCATGATCCATTCTGTGTTATAATTCTACTTAAACAATTCATTGCTTGTATATAATTCTGCCTTATATAATTTCCACTGCCGTGTCTGTATTTATAACCGTCTATGAAAAAAATATGTGTACATATTCCGTACCGATACCTGTTTTCACAAATGGTACTATGGAGACGCACAATGCGCGATGCAATAAAAACATAGTGCGCCCGAACGTGGTGTCTGCGATATGTCTACCTACGTACTGCTGAGGCTGTCATGCCGTAAACACAGACATATTATCAAATAATTGCTCCGTACTTAGCTAAGTAACGTTTTTGAATACGGGCGTTATACGAAGCATGTAATATTTCCTATACTTAAATGAATGTTATTTATTTCGGGTTGATGTGTGTATGAGTTCTATCGATTTAATTATACCGTATCAGATTAATTAACGATAACAGTTTTGTTATTATCGGTTCAAAGGAATATGTATTTTATTTATTGCTACATAAAACATATCCGTATTATTTGATACTAAAACTTTGTAACATGATTATAGTTTGAGATACGCACTCAAGTATGAAATACCTCAGCTATGTGAGCTAAGCTGAACCTTAAGTTACGGTCTGCAATTTGCATTATTTCTAATATTATAAATTTTAATTGTAAATAAGTTGGTGGTAATTGTATTTGTACTTAGCACTTCTCCTACTAAACAAAGTTATTTTTGGCGCAGTTCAACGATAAATATAGAATATAATATACCATTTCCATAAAATCTATAGAAACATTTATTCTTTAAATAATTTTTAAGAGCAGTTCAACGAAAAAAATATGGAAATATTGGCCCAATTAAAATTTCCTTTAAAACCAAAATTTATATCTGTTCAATGTTTGGATAATTTTAAATTAAATACTAATGTATCGGCGCCTAGTATCATAATTCACAGTAGCCAGTATTAATTTTAAACGCCAATACCTGCCACAACGATTGACATGAAGAAGTTAAACTTACCGCTTTTAGCAAAAGGTTGTGTAAAATGTAAATGTCAAATTATGACTATAAATATGTATTTTTTTTTATTGATTTCAAATGTAATATAGTTTTGGTTTGTTTTAAGGTGAATTTTAACAAAAATATTTTATTGTACGCAATTCTTATGCGACAAACGAATTTTGAATGGTTAATAACAAAATTGCTATGATATTGTGTGACAGTTTGATATGTTTGTAGTGATATCTCAGGTTTAGCTATTAATATTTATTCTTCATTGTAATACCTGTAACCTTTGGAAATAAACACTTTTTAATAGTATATATTGTTTTAATTATCAATCCTGAAATATAAGGCCCTACGGCCCTAAGGCTCACTGGCTTACTAAGCTATCTTTAAGTCACAACAAAATTCTATAAAAGAGTTAGACAAAGTTAGTAGTGGACATTTATTTCCTACTTCTTCACTGGGTTGACATCAAGGAAATGACGATCAGTCCTATTCACTCCAAGCTACATTTGATAAACTGAAAATTAATTTTATTGTTGGATGGTCGTTGGAAGTAGTTCCATGGTGTTTTCAACAGGTGGTTCTGGAGATCTTTGGGGGAGACTGTCCAGCAGTGATCGTTAGACATGTTTGGTCTGGCTGGTATACATTGATTATTTTTGTAACCTACCAATAACTCAAGTAACCATCGAAAGATATTATTGCTCCAAATTTTACATGGACATGAGGTACCTTAGTGGCGTAGTTGTATTTTGTGCGCGGTACCGCTCTGAAGTCTCAGGTTTGAATCCCGAGTCGAGCAACGTGACATTGAGCTTTCATACTTTGTATTAGCCCAGAGTTTCAGTATCACCTCCATATCAAATGGGACAGAACACGCTTGAAGAAAAGTGGGTACCCTGCTGAATAAAGCGAGATGCATGGTTGTTTTTTATTATATACAGATATAATATACGCACTTTCCGAGCCCGGACAAATAAAACTTCACAGTTGCGTTTTTAGTTATATATTGATGTTCTGTATCACAGACTGTTGTCACATTTTACATCTAGAATCTAGATTATTTCATAGTTCTTAATTAATATAACACGAATGTACACTTTATGAAACATATAAACGTAATTAATATTGATATATTCAAATATCTCGAAATAGCTTTTTTTATTCTGACCTCAAAGAAAAAATGCTTAAATTTAAGCCATGTGGTAAAATCACAAAGCCTGAAGAAATCCGAAAAAATCAGGAATATATTGTAATTGATTATTATGAGATACAATATTATATTTTACCTTGCATATTTACCCAGGAATGAAATTGTGATTTGGAACCCACGTCAATATTTTCAGTAAAACTGTGACATATAAATAACGTGGCTACTTCGGCACATGGTTTATCTAAATGGTGGTTATAAATATCAGAAGTTTCACAAATTTTAATACTTGGTCCTTTCAGGCTCAGATTGGCTCCATAGAAAACATGCATGATATTGTAAAACCATTGCAAAACACTACTAAAAGATTACGTGAGTATATATACAGATACAGCAAGGGTGAAAGCAAGAACGACTTAACCTACGTTTTAATAAGGATAAATATAAACCACTTCTTTTAAACGAGAAACTATGTCCTTTCGCATACAAATGTGCGCTATGAAAACCCACAATGAGCTCCATCAAAATGCACGTCGTCGGCGCGTATAATACACCATCTGCATAGGCCATAACGAGTTAACAATGGCTTTATTTCTTAAATATTATGTATAAAATATAATCAAGCAGCCAAAAAGGCAACTCAGCCTAATCGAATTTAAGTTTGCACAAACAGTCATTCTTGCCCTCGGCGCTATAATTTCTAATAAATATATTTTCAGGACATTTTAATCTACAGAATAAACAACACAATGTTAATTTACATACACAATACACACTGGTAACATTAAATTCTCATTACCTTCTACTTTATCCGCCGTCTATTATAGTCTATTTTATATACTAGGGTACAGTTGTAATGCCTACACTTGTATAACTATCTGTCAAAAACTTCGTTGTATTCTGTGCCACATTATATTGCAGACAATATTCATGCCATGAAATGTTCAGACATTTCAGGAATCCAGGTAGATTTTGGCAGTAGACTGAGATATACCTTTGACGCCATTTTCTTGACTATCCGAGAGAAGGTAATGATAAATCTTTAAAAATTTATGGCTATACTTACTACGACGCAATAATAAATAATTTAATACCCCTAACTTGTACGGTTAAAATATAAAAAAAATACTTTTACCATTACTCTTACGTTAATTATACATTTTGATTTTCAATGTGATCTTGCTGTTTAAGAGTATTTTTTGGACATGTCATTTTCAGTTAAAATCCTAGTAAATACTGCAAGCATACCTACGGTAAAATATGTTTCGCTACAGCACGTGACGCTATACATATCTTGCAAAACAATATTATTTTTACCCGTATATAAAATATTTAAACTTTCATCACTATATAACATGCACAGCGACATAAATAATAATATTATTATCGGTAAAACAGGGTAGTCAAGAGTCAAGGTACGGCAAGGAAAGACATTTAGTTGGAAATTATTACTAGATTAAACAACTTTGTAATCAATATCTCGATTTCATTAGGAATATTGGTACATTGGTTTTTGTGTAAAGTTATGTTGACCAAACCGAAAATAATTTTCGCTAAGAATAACATTCATTCCCGTCCCAAAAATCTTATTTACCCCGTTCTAGATAGTTTACTAAATTATCTTCCATCGACATCAGTTATAACAACACTGTGCATCATTCGCTGCCAAATCAGAAACTTCACGAGTTATTTCTGAAATGCTCTGACAATGCTGGCTATACTTTCGTATGTTCCAGTGACGAAAACGAACAAACCCAGGAGTATGATTACAATATCCTTGATAGCCATGAAGGTGGTGATGCCCGTCGGCTTCTGAGATGAGGCGACCAGCTCGATGAGGGGCGGGAAGATGAGTGCCAGCGCGGTGCTGCTGACTGCCCCCACCAGGGAAATGAACAGGCCCAGTTGAGGAATAGACTCCGCCAGTATAACTAAAAGTTACAAATTACATCACTTACATAACTGTTTGCCACCGACCAATTAATCGTGTTAAAAAATTAACCGGTGTCCCTTAGCTTGTTTTGATAACTTTTTATGTGATACCGTATATACCAGTGAGGCCAAATCATTAAATAATAGTAAAATATAATCTTTAAGACGAAAATCGACCCTACGTAAGAACCCGGTTGTAAACCGGTTAACACTAAGACCCTGTTTCACAACTTCTTAGTACCTAAATTCTACTCGTGACCGACCAAACACAGTCACACTCTAATCTATGGTCCCAGATAAAAGGTAAAAGAATAAATACTGTATTCATTAGCTGTTTAATGCAACAGTTAAATAAAAAATACTTGGACTGTGACACAGGGTTAGGTTAAAAATAACCCCAAAAAAATACTCTTATAAAGGTAACGTTTCCAGTCCCTGCACTTTACTTTTAAAAATAATTAATATCTCGAAAACGGGGCAATATTAAAGATCGACAGTTCAAAATGACAAACAAATAACAATACAAGATAGTTATGGAAATAACCGCCTTCTATCCCTCAGGCTTTTAATAATTGTATCTAGGTACATGGGCACCGCCAAGATTATTTTTAGGGAGGTGAATATATATCTACACACTAAAGTAGGTAGGTGCAACAAAACATCATTAAATAAGTTTTTTTTTTTCAAATGAAAATCGCATGCGTATTTGTATATTGTGCTAACCATAATAAAACCTCTATAGTCGATAGTTCCCAGTTTCATTTAGTTATTTCTATTGTGACTTGTTCGGGGGTGCACATGCACCTGCATTCTGGCGCCCATGTCTAGGTACATAAATGAAAAATAAACTAAAAATTTATAATACTTTAAGATCACTATATAAAATAATAAATAATAATATCAGCCCTGTATTATATACTTGCCCACTGCTGAGCACGGGCCTCCTCTACTACTGAGAGGGATTAGGCCTTAGTCCACCATGCTGGCCTAGTGCGGATTGGTAGACTTCACACACCTTCGAAATTCCTATAGAGAACTTCTCAGATGTGCAGGTTTCCTCACGATGTTTTCCTTCACCGTAAAAGCGAACGATAAATTCACAAAGAATACACACATGATTTTTAGAAAAGTCAGAGGTGTGTGCCCTTAGGATTTGAACCTGCGGACATTCGTCTCGGCAGTCCGTTCCACACCCAACTAGACTATCGTCGCTTTAATAAAATAAACCTATTATTAACTATAATAATTACATTTACCTTGCGCCTCACGTGTTCTTTATAGGAAAAATAGTATTTCTATTCGTCATCTACCTAATGTTTACAAAATGAACTTTATTGGGTTTTTAAATTTTATCCTCAAAGATCTTTCCCGCAGTGTCGTAATCTCAGAAAATGCCTACGTGTCTACTACCTACTGTCAAATATCAATCTTGCACGGCGGAAGGTAATGAAGAAAAAACAATCAATATCTATGCACTTTTAATTTTCTTACTGCTTGTGGGCTTTTTCGTAGCCCTGCATTAAGGAGCTCCTAACAGCAAAACAGTGCGGTAAGCGTACTTTTAGAAGCTATCTATTCCAAATTTACTATATATAGGTTTATAGAATAAGAAAAATAAACACATATTTATAATATATTATCTTTACTTTGTTAGTTTAAATTTCTTTATAATATTATCGATAATGTTTCATTAATTTCATAATGGAAATACCATAAAATTATTGATCCCTTGCAACTACTCCTACAGTACATCATTCAAATCTTCAATCAACACTATTTTCATTTGACAATTATATAAGGAACATTTTGGTAATATTTTTTTCAAAAGGATCTAACATTTAGGTTGGCAGCCCTGCTATAAAACACAAAAAAACGATAATACACTTCTACCGTCTCTCCCCTCAGGCGAGAGGAAGATAATTATCATTACGTAATTTATTCACAAGGATCCACGTTACATTAACTCATTAAACAGGACCCCTTTAATCAGATAACTGAAGCATCCAATACTCCAGATGATTTTTAATTAGGAGTCCCCTATTTTGCGGGAACACGCGCTTTCATAGCGCCGGGCCAGGGAGCAATCCTGGATTTGTAAATAGGCCGTATAGGGGCGGCAGAATTTACAGGACGCTCACTCGATTTAATTAATCATTCGTGTATTTAACTTTAGTGCCTTATTTGTTCATTCCGTAGAATCATAAGTATTAAATTCCTGCATTTCTGGTAAACACTTCATCTGTTACTCTGTCGAACTAAAAATTCCACTTTAAGTGTAAATCCCAAATATAGGCTCACATAATGATACCGCCTTCTAGGTGTCCGTAAGTCGATACGCCGCACTATATATAGACCCACTCCAGTCTCCGTCAATCGATACTCCATATGCACCCACCATAACCATCAGTCGCAGTGGAGTATGGAGTCACTTTGCTGCCTGTACATACATTACAGATAATTTTGCTTCTAAATTGTACTTACAAGTAAGTAGTACTAAGAGTGCCCTGTAGCCAAGTTCCTTGGCGACAGGCGAGGCGCGCGCAAACCTCTTCCTCAGAGGGGGCCAGGTGATGTCCACTGGCACGTAGAACTGCAGTGGGTACGTGAACAGGATGGCCAGGGCGATCAGTGCTTGCACCACGTTGCTCATTCTGCACATAAAACAGTGCTGTATTCTACTTTATAAAGTTAAGTCAAATTTAGTAGTATTTTTTTATTGCCAAGCTCATGATGGGACGAGCTTGCCGTTCGCATGATGATAAGCGGTACGACCATAAACAGTAGAAACACCGTACACAATTTTGAATGGCATATTATTGTTTGGTATGCCCCTGAATTATTATTATTCATAGTATTATTTTTTATGGACAGTTATTGCATTAAGAAGATTAAACTGAATTGGGACACGATGTCGTGTCGACAGAAACTGATTTAAACAATCTTATACATGTTATAAACTTACTCAAAGATCATTTTCGTGGCCAAAAGTGTCTTTAAGGATGTAAATTATGCTATAATATTATACCGTTTTGCAGATCCTTAGTAATATTCTCAATTAGGTTTCCTATTATGTCAAATACTATAGAAACTCTAGCTATGCACAAAAAAGTCTATGTAGCCTCTAAGGCAGGTAAAATTAACATGCGTACGAATGATTTCCTCATCACAAAACAATGTAAATGTCATTTCCATTAATAAAGCATTTTTATCACGCGTGTTGCAGGCAAAAATCTGCATTGCGATAACTTACCTTCATTTCACGGAAACATTGTTAGAATATACATAACTACCGATGCTAAACATATCATCACTGAGAATTAAGCAGCAACTCAATTAGAGCACATCAGGTTTACATTTGTCCCATAATGAGATGGCAAAACCTACCAAGCATAAATGTCAAAATCAGATAACTCGAGGTTTTTTTCGTAGCGAAAACAAACACAAAATTTTGACCGAACTGGAAATCGAACATCAACCCAGCTGCTAACCCATAAACACGGCCACGAAACCCAAAAGGCCGGAGCCGACCACTACTAGTCATAATAAATAAAATGTATCAATACTAACACTTCTCCAGGTTGTAAGTTCAGGGTAAGACTTCCAGCCACTTCCTCCCCCCACTTCAAATACCCTAGGAATCCTACAGTGATGAAAATGCAGCCCACAACCACCATGCCCACGTTGAGCACTCCGAACGGTTTCTGGAACTCTTCAGGGTTCTTCATCTCATTCTTCAGGGGAAGCACCTGAGGATAATTAAATATAATGAATTTATGAAATGATATAGACTTTTAGATCGTCAGTGCAAATAAGTAGCTTGGCAAGAGAACAACAAACAAAGAAATTGAACAAATTAATTCGATATCAACATGCACAAATAGTAAGTTTTGGTCTATACCGCGCAGTTTTTATTTTGGTACACAGCAATCTCGCGGAAGCTGTATGTATGCTGGTAATATGCTGTACAGAATGAAAAAATATATAATATTCGTATATCTCTAAGTATTCTATTTTTACAATGTTATATAAATATATTACTTCGCAAGGCTCAGTAAGTTTTATATCGTCATCTTTTAAAAATATAACAAAAAAGGATAAAGTAGTTGAATTAATATTCTTTAAAAGTAAGAATTGTAGTTTGAAAAAAAGAGCGCGACTCTGTTTAAAAATATATAGCGATTATTCGTGCAGTGTTTTTATATTTAACATTCAAAATTGTAATTAAAAATGTAAATACACCATGGGAATTCGCTGGTTCCTTTGTATAAGTCAAGACAAATTAATAACTTTCAAAACTAAAATGATATCCGCATTGCAACACGGCCATCCAATGTTTGATTCGCGAAGCAACAACGCAAAAGAATCTTACCTAACTGCAAAAATACAGCAAAATTCGCTTCAGCGATAATACTTTATGACCACGTATAGATCATGTAACTATAAAATTCATACAGATTGTAATAAAGTATAGTGAATATAAAAGCTGAATGAAATCAAATCAAATTTAAGATTAAAAAACATAATAAACTCACCAATCCTATCCCCTCGAAGGCATAAACAGCAGTTCCAAAGTACAGAGGCAATTGCTGCCAGGAAGCCAGGTAGGTTCTCGTATTGACAGGGGGAAGGTCCAGGGTAGCCTTGTAGATCACCACGGCCACACCCACCGCCATCATAATATTAGCAATGGTCGAAAAGGGTGTCAGGTACTTGAGGTTCCGCACCATGCAGGAGAGTAGTACGGGGATCACCACGATGATCATGTGGATTGACAGGTCGATGTTGATGTTGTACTGATCGCAGATCTGATACCAGAATTATTGTTGCAATTAAATTGTTAGCTTTGGATCGTTGTTCGAATAATTTAGGTTTTGTTGGTCATCAAATGCTGATGGACATTCCATGAAAAGTTATTGTCTATGACTGCTTGCGAACTTTCACAATTATTATGGATGGTAAGATCGCCGAAGTAGTGTTATAAGGCCGGATAATTGAAGAATCTATTTATATGATTTGATGGCTAAAAAATTGGTGGGAATAAAATATGTAATCGATCTACTATCTTTTTCCTTTTTGGAATAGAGTAAAAGCAAAAATGTAATGTAGGCATGAGTGGACCCATCAATTTGTTTTGACAACAGTTATAGTATTTATCGAAAATTTCAATTCAATTTAGTTAAAGTAACTGTCAACTAATCAAGTGACCATACCAAATTGACACCATCTGCACGATACTTGCCGTATAATATCGTATTTACCATTTTAAGATTATTCGCTATGAAGACGATATAAACGCAGCAGAATCCAAGCTGCGTAATGCAAAGGAAGGTGTTGACGAGTATCTTCATGGTGTTGGCGAGTGGGCGCATGCGCACGGGCCCGTTCTGGAATGCCAGGTGCACGGTTTCGGCGAACCCTGGCGGCTTGTCACGTTTTGTCTGGCGGTGCATATCTTCTGAACAGTTTAACTGGAAGACAAATTCAAAAGCTAAGGGATCGTCGTCTGTTATATGTATTGGCATCTTAAGATGAGTAGTTTTGGTTGTTTCTTGATGTGACCACAGTGAGATTATCACCGGTAAAGAAACTGACAAAATATAAATCTTAATGTTGGTATTCTCTTAAGTATTGGTTATAGAATCCTGGACCCACGGTCAAAGATGGCCTGCAGTCCTCTATCTCCGCCTTGTTTGGACTTAAGAAATACAATAACTTAGTTTTTCTTGTATCTCAGAAAATCTCACCAACAAAGCTATCGCTTTAATTTGTATTTATTTTGAGAGGCATTGTTAGGCCCCCATCCATATTTTAAAGTAAACTACAACTAACTTTAGATAATTACCAACAAATGTTGTGCATGAACACACATGACGCCCAAAATGGCTGTCATGATCGGTGCGAACACGATGCCACCGTTCTTGAAGGCGTCTCCCATTGCCAGCAATCCGCTGCCGATGTTACCTCTGAAGATGTGGAGCATGGTGTCCAGGTACCTGGTGACGTTAACCCATATAGAATAAAGTCATCCTATATGCTGATGTTCTACTATAAATATAAAGGTTTATGGGGACGATTGCACATTTGTTAGAACTTAGAAGTAAACGAGTAATCAGCTCGATAAACACAAGATAGATTAGTCGATGACAATAAACGTGCTTGTTCACAAGAGACCTGGCTGCTTAGTGAAGAGCCAGAAGTAGACGAAGTGAGGATATATGCAAACAACCCCCATAACCTTCGTGAACGTTATTAATAATGGCCAAGCGAGAACGCTGCCCTTGGTATTTGCGTATCAGTGCCTATGCACGTGGACACACACTTATTCCCTTTATAACTACTATTGAACTCTAGGACATAAAATACCAACTAACTGATATAGCGTCGTCCTTGAACTTATTGGCGTAACAACTTCCATGAGTCCAAGTCACGTGTTGTGAACACACCCTTATTTTGCCTTATTAGTTGCTCAATTGTTTTGTTTTTTTGATATTATTTACGTACGATGACGGCTGCAGTTGCTTTACAATTTGTTGTTCATACCAATTACATAGTTTTCATTCAGTTGGTTGCGCAATCGTTTAACGGAATATTGTTCTGGTCATGCTGATTCAATAGAGCTTGCTACGTAAATAATGATCTGTGTTGTTTGTGAATTGTCAACATTAAGTGTAAATATCAAATAGTCACTACATTTGTCCATTTGAAGCTATTAGGTCCGTAAACCTGGAGTTTTGCGCGTTCGATTCCTAGATGAGTATTTGCTTGGGTGTTCCTTAACATGATTAGTGGAGAATGACATCCATCACATCCGAATGTAAAATCTACGCTAAACCACTTTTCCTGTATGCCTAAGTAAATAATATAGTCATGATAAAGTAATAATCAGTTACTGATAGATAATCCAGAGACAAATAAATTGTTTAATTGTACTCACGATGTGGGGTGTGTTACTTGAGTCCCAGTGGTTTTGCCGCTCTCAAGTTCAAGCTGACTCTTACTGTCGGGTCGTATGATCTGTTCCCTGGACTGGAACATTCCAAAGCCGTCTGTTCCATTGCTAGAGAGAAAAAACACATTAGTATGTTAGTAAGAACACAACTGTTTCCAGGTCGATTTTAAAAGGTGTATTCTATCAAATAGATGCAAGGAAGAGGGTGCAAGGGAGAAGGAAAGCTAGTCGAGAAATTAACATAATTTATTTAACTTGCTCAAAAAATCTACGACAATTGTCGTTTGACAATTGGTTTCTATTCAAATATTCGTGCGACTTGACTTTGATATTAATTTTATCTTTCTTATTTCTTACTAATATTATAAGTGTGAATGTATGTGAAAATGTTTCAATGTTTGTTAGAAGTAAACGCAGAAACAGCTGTACGGATTTTAATGAAATTTGGTTCTCCGATAGATCATGCCTTGGATTGACACTTAAGCTATTTCTTATCTTGGTAATTTGCTCCCATGGGATATAATTGAATTTTTAAATAGATAGCGTTTCGTACAGGTGACGTTATGAATCGCTACAGTGTTTTAAGGACTTTCCACGCGGGCGAAGCCTCGAGCAACATCTAGTGATATTATATAGTATAATGTAGATGTAAATCTACCTTCTTGTCTCATTCTAAAAATACATAAGGCTACAATGACAAACATATAGAAAATTATCCGCGACCCAATGCATTTAATGACAAAGTACAACTTCTTTTAATAACTTAATTTGCTACTATTAGTGGTACATCTTAACATTGTCATGATTGACGATTGGCCATGTCCTTTGTATTATTTAAGATTAACACGTTTATTATAATTAATCTGTTGAACGTGATAGTAAATACAGGTTTGAGTCCCAATGTGGGTTTTATTTTAAAGATATTGACAATTGAACAATTACTTAAGTCTGGTTTTGTGATAGACATACGAGTAAGTAGGTCACAGGGAAATAAGTGGTGTCAATATCCACAATATGAAAAACTGCTATATATTATATATTGCTATAACTGTTCTATAGCTCACAAATATTCCCGTTCATACCCGCATAACACCGCAGTATTCCGCAGTTAACGGATATATAAAAATTTTAAAAAGAAAATACAATAATTGCTTAAACAGTTTTTACTACTCGTACCAATCCGACCGTCCAAGCAGTGCAAGTGAATAAAAATGTACTCTAGAATTAATTGTTAGATCCGTGAGATCGTGACGTCATCTCAAGATACGCTCTGTAGATAAAACGAAACCGGTACAAAGTATTGCATAGACAATTCTAATGCAACGTTTATGTAATCTCTAAATAAGGCTTGCTTGTCGGACGAAATAATGGTACAGATTCAGAATAAAGATTTTTAGTGTATACGCGCTGACACAAAAATACTGAGATAATGTACAAAGGACACACCTTGCGTGACTTCTGGCGAAGTATAAGAGCTAATGCTCCTCAATTTATAAAATAGTTAGTGGGAGTAAATCGGACAAGTATTTAAGATTTATTAATTCATAACAGAAACCTCATAGTATGGTCCGTTATTTACGATAGAGTGGGCAAATGGTAAATTTGGGCACCTGATGGTACCACCACCCACAATACTTACCAAAAATGATATCGATGCTTTTAACAACACTGTACCTGACGATCCCCAAGTCATAAACAAAAGGATTATACCTCTAATTGCTATTAAAAAGATGCAGATGTTTGGTCCTCGAGTCCCATTCACAATACGAAATTAATTGGTGATTATAAGGAGTGTGGGGAATCAAATAATCGATTTATAATAGAAGTTAATAGAAATTCAAATAAAAAAAAAACTTGTTATATCCTTATTATAAATATAATTTATAAAATACACGGTACTTATCAAGTGTTTCATATAAACTACGTTACATATAGTATTAGATATATTGTTTACTATATATACGATAGTATATACAAAAATATTGTTCAAACCAAAACTGAGAAACTAAAGTCACGTGTAAATCATACAAGCTAAATAAATGAATAAGGTAAGCGGGCTTTACTCCGTCTTTAGGAACGAATTTGTCTTTTTGAAATTACGAGCGTTCTATTCGAAGGATAGCTTCGATAGCCGATTAGGTAAGAGAAAAACATCCCTTATTTACTTATACGACTTTCAAAGCTGTCCTTTATTTATTAAGTAACGACAACGTAACACATTAACACATATTTCATTACAACAACATTTATAGTGATCTAAAGCTAAATGTCGTTACAAAATAATACGTAAACACAACCCGGACAAAATTATACAAAACAAAATAAAACAATTATTATAGTGCGTGAAATTGGAACGAACGAATTCCCCATACCGCCATAGACAGACAAGAGTCCCCTTAACTTAATTCGATTCACAATGGACTGTAGATGGAATAATTCACTAAATTAGCTTGTTCAATATCATTCCCTAACACCAACAACACGTTGTTTTAGGCTCGATACTTAATACCAAAAAAAATACAACTACCTACGGATTTTCCGAAAGATTAACAATAATTATATTCTCAAAATAAATTAATAATTATACGGTATCAAAGGAAAAACGCGTTTAATTTGTCATTGTTATATATATTAATACTTGATACTTAAGTCTTTTGTATATTTTTGTTGTTTTATGTAAAAAAAAAGATCTTATCTAAATTATAATAACAAATTACTAATTATACATTGTGCCATTAATATTATAGTAATTTTTTCACACGACGTGGTATTGTATAATCCATTTACAAAAAATGGTACGTGTACGTGCTAACTCCAATAGTACTCCACGGAACATTACTTTTTTTTATAAAAAAAATCCACAATGTTCCTAAATAAAATTAAGCAGACATTGAAATAAAACTATTTACGGATTTTAATTTTTTAATAAAATACCACTTTAATACACCCCGAAATGAGATCCGTTAATAGTTTTATTTCAATGTCTATCATTCGCGTAAACATAAAAAAATTCATAAAACATATGTATTATTTTAAATCCTTTTATCCTACTACAAGATATTGGACGGTCGCGAGTAATCACAAAACATCCTCCATTTAACTTTCATTTTACACCTACTTGATTTGTCTATTTATAGTTATGTGAACCAATGGCTTAATGGTATACAATTTTTTCCATAGAAACGCGGCTTACTTTTCGAAAAAGCATTTGACCATACAAAGCCGAATGTCGAAACTATGGCGAGGTGTAGCTTGTAGCGTTCATTTCGCAATTATAAGTATGCCATGGTTGTTTTGTACGCACAATTTTGGCTATGATTTAGTCTAGCGGGACGTGGAGTGTACTACCGACGATCGGAGAATTGATAAATATGAAAATAAAACAATCCTAAACGCTATCTTCGGATTGATCCAGAAAGGACACCACTCAAAATAATTATTTTTTTAGATTAACAATCAATTTCCGCACTCTATCCGGAAATTTAGATAATCATTTAGTCCAACCGTTAGTAAGATAGCTCGCAACATTTCTTCAGCCTACAATTAAACTAACAAGAACATGAAATATGTTCATACAAAAATGCTAACATATTTACACTTTTGACAAAATAAGAGAATTTCTACACAAACGATTTCAACGCGTTACTTTACTTCTATTTTAAGTATAGAGTATTTATTGACTGTTTTACATACTATGGCTGCCTCTAATGGCAACCGTGTAACGGTTAAGACTACACAACAACAACGTTCACAAAGTGACACCTTCACTTCACACTGCGGTCTTCAGAACAACTTGTATATCGGACGAAGAAATTGATTGATTTGTCTTTGTATCTTCTTCGGCCTTCCAAGATAATCCACTAGAGCCGAGCCGAAGCCTGCTGTCGCCGCTGAGACCACGTTCTGGAACGGCCTTACTGGCTGATAATACCCCTGCACCGGCGGATAACCGCCTTGGTTGTAGTAATCTTGACCTTGATACCCGTAATGACCTTGGTTCCCATGATGACCTTGGTGCCCATGATGACCTTGGTGGCCATGGTGACCGTGATGGCCGTGGTGACCCTGATGGCCAACTTGCACCGGGTATTGTATAGGCGCTACAGGCGCGCCACCACAACCAAGGAAGTAGTTGTTCACAGGGGCTGAAATGTATGTGTGGTCGGAACCTCCGAAAGTCCTCCCGTACCCCCCAAAGCATGGGTTATTGTACTGCTGATGCTTCTTTCTTTTGCGATGTTTCCTTCCAAGATCGTCGCCTTCTTCGATATCCAGGTCCCTGGTTTCCTCCTCTGCCATCAAAGAGATGGTGCATTGCAAAAGAAGAAGTACTATTGCAGTCTTCTAAAAAAATAAATAAAAATACTATAACATCACCCGCCACATTTACTAATATTACAAAACTATAAGTATGTTAGTATGTCAGTTAACTTAGCAACAAAACACGGGTGCTGTGTAGTTTATATACCGCAGGCATTCGCACAGGTGCAATATGTAGACAAAAATAAGTATTCCCATAAGTTAGTTGCATGTCACGGTAGACAGTTTTTGAGGTTATTTTTAATGAAACTGCTTATTCAATAAAAAGGTTGTCGCACAATAAGCGCGTATCAGATTGCTTTAAACGCAATTTTAAGTCATACGTTACTTTGACCTAATCTACTCATAAATTAAGAGATTTGTTCCTAGCAAGTATTTCGAAACTATTTTTAGTAAAATCTTTACTTCTACCTAACAATTAGCGTCAGAAAAACAGTTACAGGGAGATTGCCGCCACAATTCCGACCTTTACTATCGCTTTCTGATATTGATATCAATAACTATTTATGACAAAACAAAACTGTAGTTCGCAAAGCACTAAAAAACATTCTTTATAAAAGGCATTACATTATATTAATTCAATGTAATTACAAATCGTAAATTAAACTAATAAAAATGATTATCCATAACAAAATTCTCGAACCGGTAAATTCGCACTTCAATTACTACAAATACAAATCTTTGTTGAAATACCAAACAGCTCATAATAGCATGAAAGTTAAAATGTTTATAACAACAATAATTAAAGAAATAAAACACTTTGTCGCTTTGTTAGTATGGAAAAACTAGATAAACAATAAAATTACTTTTGTTTGTGGCCGCATGCACAGTCATTAACCGAGATAAAAGCAGTCTATATTCTACAGCACTCAAGTATATTAATGAGAAAAAAATATTTAACTATAAACACCGATTTGGTTCATATTTGTTAAACAAATACTATGAGCACATTTATCAGTTTCATGTAATGGAATCTTACAATAAAACGGAGCTCCAATCTATTATAATTATGAATAAATCTAATAACGTATACATTGTATACAATAATATGTAATTAATAAACTTACTTACCATAATGTCACTGAACCTCCACGTGTGCTAGCCGGGTTGTGACTGCCGAACCTCCTTATTTCGTGGGCGGTTATTTAAAAGTGAAAGTGTGTTACCAATAAGCAACAATACTATCGTAATTCGGAAATCCCGATGTATTGCAATGCCCCTCTCGGAGAGGGACGGTATCGTCATATTTTAAACGAGACAGCCGCATTCCAATTTAGAACAATTATATCGAATTAAATCATTTTGTACTGTATTGCTATCACATTTACGTCATGTAAATTCTAACACAGAAAGAATTATAATTAGAAATAAATATATGTATATCAATTATTAGAAATAAATATATAAAATATTAACAAGCCTTTCGATAGAAAGGGTAAGCGTCAAGAAACAGAAAAGTCGCGCAATACCGACTTGTGACGTCATCGGGAATTACAAAGCGTACGTGAGAAAAAGATGAAGCGATATCCCCTCTGCGCGCCCACTTCTGAGCATCACAATAATTGAAATATAAATTACTTACTCATTTTTAAATAAAATTATAAAGAAGTTGTTACAGAAGGCCTACTTTTTCATACAATTTATGGTTACATATAAAATAATGTATAAAACGATCGCCGGTTATATCGCCCAGTCATCTCTCAAGGATACTTTATCAGCACGAGAAGAGAAACGGAAATTACTTTGACGTGCTCGAATAAAAAACAAATCCAGATACAATTTAATACACTGGTTACTAATTTTGGAGTCGAAGTACCAGCTTTCAAATAAAAAAAGAATCATCAAAATCGATTCGCCCAGTCAAAAGTTCTGAGGTAACAAAAATAAAAAGAAAACAATCGAATTGAGAACCTCTTCCTTTTTTTAAGTCGGTTAAAAACTACTTTCCAACTACTGCAAAAATGAAAACCACAAAAACCTATGAAAATTTTAATCCCTGGATGCTGTACAATTATATAATTTAATACGTATTTAATACGTATAACACTTATTACATAGGGGAGGCAGCCGGCAGATACTATGTAGTACCTACCTACTTGTAAAATCGTGATCAAACGAGATATGATCTTCTCGGTCAAGGTTTGATTCTCGGAGCGAGCTGTGAGCGATTTCGAAACAACGGTGTACCAATGGTTTTCCCAAAACGTTATTGAAATGCGAGCCTTGGGTTGGGTTATACGACCCTTTTATGAATAGGTATATTGTAATATATTTAGATATAATTATTACTAGATTTTTTCTTATAATTACATGTTATCTCTGCACTATGGTACTAGTTTCTTTCATTAAACTGAATATCAAGAGGATGGAACCGTTCGTCTAATAGCAAGCGTCTCGACTACCCTTAAACAGAAACAAGAACTTAATCTTATAACATTATCTATAACTGAACATGGCTAGTTACTCCACACAATAATTCTACGAAAATAGCAAATCAAGTCGTCAATCGGTAGGATTATATTGACTTGTACTGTGTAGAGCTGACCCCAAAAATTCTGCACGTGCCACTCACTGGTTTTTTCGTGGGTCGTCATCTAAATAGACTATTTTTTATTATACCATACTAAAATAACCGCCATAATCATACATTCTGTAATATAAACTCGAAATTTCGTGAACACGTTTGGAGGTTTTACCCGGAAACAGTAGAATTTAATTTCATAATTGAGAAATAAATTATGATCTGAATTAAAATAATGTAGAGTAGAATTTAATTTCATAATTAGGAAATAAAAAATGTAGGGAACATTTCATTAACATTTCAGGAAAGTAAATTACATATTCGAGCGCTTCTGTCGCAAGGTCCTATAAGGTAACATACAACCTTAAACAACACAAAACCAACACAAGAACTACAGTGCAGATATAGAAAGATGCTTTCCAGGCCTAATGTAATAAAAAAGTATAAAATATGGGCACCGGCCGAATATTATTGAAAACCAGTTTGGCCAGAATGTGTTTTTTTTTAGATGGGAGCCAGTTATGTAAATGTTATTGAAGCGAAACTATGAGATTATGTTCACTTAAATTTGTATTTTCACTTAAGTTCACGCAAAACTTATTTGTTATTACAAATAATACTATAAGACATTTCTAAATACTACTAATAATACTTTTGGAACTTATGTGTTTGTTTTTATAACGTCTATTAATTTTTGTCGCTGTTCATAATATTATAATCATGTAATATAAGTAAATACAATTGTTGGGAACGACAATTCGATTTGTTTATATAAATACATTATCAACAATTAAAATATTATTTTTGACGTCTTACAATATGAATATTCAACGACAGTGCCAAGTATGTATACAGCAAAACATTCCAGTTGCAGAAATTTCGTCCTACACGTTCCTTATATTCCCGCGTTTACGACAGCGCATGCTCAGTATTTGATTTATTAACCAACCAATCAGTGCCCGTTTTTACATGTGTTTAAAGCTTCACTATAATAGAATCCAATAAAATACTAACTGACCTTTTTCAATACACAAGAAGGCGTTTACTGTTGTCTCACTCTAGCTGACCCCGTTTTATACAAATTGGTGTGGGTAATTTACATCTCCCAATCAGAGAGCTACTGTATTGTTCTGTGTTCCTAATAAATTCGGCAATTTTGAGCCGATTTGCTATCCAGCTATAGGAAAACTAAGGAGCCGTGATCGTTGCCAGTCAGAACCTCCTCACTTGCTATGCTTTCCTAGTAATACAGACAGTTTTGATCTCTACATTGTACTCCATTTAGTATGCAAAAAATCGCATATATGTATTTATGTGGATGACGTGTCCGATGTCCATGCAGACAGAGCTCCTCGCGTGTTCTGAATCCCTAGTAACATTAGTAATTTGTATTTCAATATTATACCATTCCGCATGGCCTAATGGGGTAGGGCTTTTCTTATACTTTTATTTTTCGCTAACCTTTTGCGTTTCAACCCGTACATGAAAGGGCTAATCATTAAATATTATGCTGATTAATCCTAATGAGTAATTCGGTAACAAAAAATACGCAAAAGTCGATCTTATTTGAGAACCCGGTTAAAAACTGTTGGTACACAGTCGTATGGTTCTTAACCTAACCCGAAAAATAACCCCAGGTTAACCCCTTACATGGGTAACCAGTAACCCTCTCATTCAGTTAGAAGTTATGCGCCAACTAAGTCTATCGTCATTACGAGAGCTCCTTGTTGGTTATGTGTTCCGTGTAACATGGGTAACTTTGACCTGGGCAATGTCAGCCAGATCCTAAATTATTCATTCCAAGTTTTGATGATTCTTCTCGTACTCAGTTACTTTGCCCGAAGATAAAAGTAATACTTAGACGTACTCAACTTTTTTAAACGGGTTCAGAGACTTCTTAGATGTAATGCTTCAAGCCACAATGTTTATTCATTAGTCTACTGAAATGTTTTAATACGTACTTAAAATTTAATATGGAATTAAATAAAAATATATTCAAAATAAGTGAATGATTGTTTCCCTATACGGTCAGGATACGGTACAATTATTGATCTCGGGTAAAATTTCTTCAATTATAGTTTTTATTTTTTTAAGACTGGCGGTCTGGAGTATGCTTGGAATTGACTACTGAGTTATCACTGCAGGCCTGGTACTATACTGGTTGGCCATCTGCCATCTATTTTTTTTAACAAGGATCACAAAATAGATACAAATATGTATAAAATTTTTGTTTTTTGTACTTAAAATAACTAGATATTGCCGCCAGTCGCCTCCACTAACCCTATGCATAAGCCCGGGGGATCACAAACAAGCCACCTGACACTGTGAACGAAGCTTTATTATTTTATTAGATAAAAAACTGTTTCGATAATTAATTCTTCTACCTTCGAATACCATTGTAAATACTGTTTTGTCTGCGTTTTTGTCCGAGCGAGATTTAGATCGGTATTCATTAATTTTTAATTTAATTAACTTGCTTTTTGAACTTATCAGAAAGAATAAACAACCTTTTTTATTTTGATACTTAATAAAATCTTTATAGCCTAACATGACTAAATTGTCAATTTTACAAACTTTATCTTTTTGTAATATTAATGTAGACAATCTTTAAGAAGGATTAAAATTTAACAATTACAGCGATTTATCGTGAGAACATCTTATTGCACGCCCATTACTACATAAAAGTTGGTTTGATGCTCGAGACATTACTCATTAGTAATAATGACTACGTAGTTGTACAACAGTGGCAGTCTACAGCATAAAGAATAAGGTGAGCAATACATATAATAATAAATACCATCCCTGCATTATATGATATCCCACTGTTGGGCCCTGATCTCGTCTACTGCTGAGAGCAGTTAGGTTTCGATCAGGCTGTCTTAATGCAAATTGGTAAATTTCATATACACTCAAAATTCTTCTAGATTATTATATATAATTCTCAGGTATGCAGGTTTTCTCACGATGTTTTCTTTCAATAAGGAACTAATTATTCGCAAAGAATACACATTAAACTTTAAAAAGGTCTGCGTGGCCTTTGGTTTTAAAACCTGCGGACTTCACTCCTAGCTTAGTAACCAGTTATGCAGTCACTAAATTGATTTCTGTAGAAAGAGACAATGCGACAATGCGGCCGCTAAATATCTTCCCTGTATGTATGTAAAAAAAGGCACTATGCACTCCACAGTCTACATTTTTGTTGTAAATACCCAAATTAGTAATTCCTTATGTAACTGTATAAAAATGTAGTTCAATTGAATCCGGAACTCTGTTCACACAATACGTTTGTTTTTTATAATTCAGTGTTTTTGTCAAAGTGAAGAATAAAATATTATATTCATTGCACGAATCGTATTTGAGCAGATGTTGTAATTTCAATTGTCTGTCGACTGATTTATAGAACATGAAATAAAAAACATTTTATATAAAAAAGAACGTAAACGAATATGAGTAATATGAGCAAATAGATTTATTGATAATAATTATAAATGAATCAAAATAGGTATTTGATGGAAAACTTCAATCTGATGACCGTTTTTTTTATTATTATTGCCTTAAATTGAAAAGCTTTTAGGAAAAGGATTTTTTACTTTTCAACTTCAACATTTGCATTTAAAATAATCATAATGTGTCGTTTTAATTGAAATGGAATAATATATAACCATCAGTTTTGACTGAACGGCTACTCACCTCCCATCATGGCTGATGGTGACTGTGCTGCCCGTGATGTGGCTCACTTCAACCTTCGGCTCCTTGTCCTTCATGATTATATCTGTAACAAGAATGTTATAAGATTGACAAGTGAAAAGCGAATGTATTTCTTTAATTATGGACAGTGGCAGCGGATCGTAATCCGGGCAACTGGGCCTTTGGCTTACACGAGGGACATCCCACGCTGCCCAACTGAGGACTATTTTTATCGGTCACAAACTTTTTAAACCACTCATCTCAAGGATGACTTTTTGCTCCAGCACAGAGCCTAACACGTGCTAAGGCCGCCTTTTTTTATAATTTTATAACACAAGCGTTCAGTATCCAACCTCTATAATTTGTTTACCGTTTATTTCGAGTCTTAAATCAAATCAAATCAATCGCAAATTGTGTATGACTCATGCATGTTTAAAGTAGCATGACTAACGCCGTAAAAAATAATAGACGAAGGTCACTTTTGTGTCAATACACAGAAAAACCCAAGCACAGAATAAACAGTCATCTAAAAGAACTAATACTATTTACAATGATTATACACAAAAGTCCTCCTACCTACTTAAAGTAAAATAAACATTGTTGCTTGTCTCGTTTGGCGTAAAAATTTATGTCCACACAAAAAAATTCAATAGTTGTATTTCCTATTATCTGTGTCTTCTAATATTTCCAAAAATAATTTAAGGAACATTGATAAATAGATAGACTGCTTCGGTGGCGTAGTTGTACTGCATGCGCGGTACGGCAGCGCTCTGAGATCCTGGGTCTTCGAATCCCGGGTCGGGTAAAGTGATATTTGGGTTTTTCTGCTCAGTATCAGCCCGGAGTCTGGAATTTGTGCCCGATATGACGATAGGCTCGCCCCCTATCACATCATGGGACGGAACACACTTGGCGAAAAATGGGTGCCATGGTTGCGCCTCTGCATACCCCTTCGGGGATAAAATGCGTGATGTTGTGTGTGTTGATAAATAGAACTACGGAATTTATTATCAATAGCTGAAAATCCGCGTAAATAATTAATTAAATTTGTTTTAATCTCTGTACCCGAGTAATATATACATCTTAACGTGGACAACATGGGCCATTGTGAACATGTATAATGAAGTGATTACCTCGACATGGCACGCGCGTCTTAAACTGCTGTCATTCATCGCGGCTAGATTGAGGGGCTCGTGGGTCACTAAGTGCCATATTATTAGATGGAACTCAAGTGCAATATACGCTGAGATGTTGTCAATTTAAAGACAGTATCTTATGGCCATCGCTATTTCGTAAAAAGAAATCCTCATTTCAAATGATATCTTAACTCACAGGATATGACGGTATAATGAAACAACGATCACTCTTAAACAACTTAAGCTTTGTTTATTAAATCGTTCAATACATCAAATGTCTACTTGAGATCCTACTCAAAGGTGAGTTTGACTTATGACGAACCCCAGTAACAAGCCATTTACTGAAGACATCCTATGCACTAATAAGATCTCGGATATTTCTTTTAAAGATAATTATTAATAGATTTCACGAATGTTATTTTTGACAGTCTTGGTGGAGACGAGGCCTGAAGAAACCCGGCGTCAACAAAGTGATTATTTCTATTAATTATCAGCCCATTCTGGAATTTGTGCCCAATATAGGGTCGCCCCCATCACATCATAGGATATGGCGAAATGCGGATGCCCTGGTTGCCCTCCGCGGATAAAATTTGTGTACATAATTATATACTTACTCACGAGTACTAAACGTGTGCCAAATTTTAGCCCGATAGCATCAATGGACGTCGGTGAAATAAATGACAAGTCCACGACATACATAATTGAGTAAAGGTCTAACAAAATCGCCTTAAATATTTTGTATTATGCAGTCTGCATATCTAAAGTAAAATAAACTTACCGCACTCGTCAGAAATATAGCGCGGAATGAAAACAAATCAGCATTGGAATTTTTACGACGTGATAAAGTACTGGCAACCATTGACAATCCAATAATATACAAGTGAACATAAATGAAACAGTTTGCAAACGTGGAAACAGCTAAGCTAGTACACAATAAACTCATAAGAAACATTTTTCACGGTCTTGTATTTTTTTGATGTGAGCAATCGGTGTCCAAAACTCAAGTTAAATCTTTTTCTGGATACCAGATGTTCAACAACATTTATTGCATTTTCATGATCTGTAATCTGTATTGTATTGCTTTAGTTGTGTTTGTTCAATTAATATTTTTGGTGAAATAAAGATTTATTATTATTATTATTATAGTCTACAAATGTACGTAAAGGATCATACACTATACTAAAAGATATGTTTTTCCTATGTTTTATTGAGGAATGAGTGATAAAAATCGCTGTAGAGTTGTGTTTATGTATGTGTCGCCGGCAAAGGGTAGGATATCGCTATTTGATACAATGGTCGTTCCCCTTGGCAGCGGTATGAGGTAGTGAAAGTGGGACCTTGTCGTCCATCCTTCGTCGGTCCCCACCGACCAGGAGTGTTCGACCTGGTTGAAATGTGAGTTGAAAGAGAGCTGAGTTGGTATGAAATGTGTGTGACTGCATTGAGTTAAAAAGTAAAAGTGTGTCTCTCTGGATATTCGGGCAGAACTACCGCCAACACATAGTCTAATGTAAAGATTAAGGAACAAATGATTAGTCGACACTCAGTCTGAACTCCATTCCACTTACCATCAGTTGTAGTGGGAACTCTTTGCCATGCCCATAAAAAACTGACTATAATGGTTCAAACCAAAACATAGCTTGCACAAGTCTGCTTGGCATTAGAAATAGACAAGTGTAAGTTTGTTTTCGCAAGGATCCTGGATCATTCTTGTCACATATCTTCTTCTTTTATATTATGGCTGCCACCGTTTATTTATCGTTGATTTTTCCAATGTCGAGTAATTATAGCAGCTACAAAACGAAATGAATAAAAATATAGTATAGTAGTATAAAGTCAGATCGCCATTTTCGTCTTGGTCACACATCTCAAACAACCTTGTACAGTATGCTTGTCGAATTTGATAAGTTACATTGACATGAACCGTACGTTCGATTTATGTGTGTTCACTTCATAATTCGTTTTGAAGTATTGTTGTGTGTTTAGTAGCATTTATGATATTGAGTTGGTTTTCGGGTACGATTCTCTGGTAGAATCAGTCTATTTATGCCGAAATTGATAGACGTAAATGCGAAAATTGCTGAATGGAACTCTATAAAATTGGCCAAAATATATCAATTTCTGGACACCACTAGCGTAAAATCTTGCACATTAGTGTAGTAGTTTTCGTGCAGGTCAAGCCGCAAGCAACATATGCTTTATGTTACTTAAGACGACTAGTTTTTAACTACCAAAAAAAAAAACAAATCAAAACAACTCATTTATAAGCAGGAGACATTTTAAAATAAAGCGATTGGGATAGTTTACAGAAAATATCGGTTAGGGGCCCTCGTGTGTCGCGTTCCGGGAGCCTGCGTATATCCGATTTTATACTGTGCTTGGTAGTAATAAGGGACTATCTCTGCGAAACCAAAAGGGTGACATGATTGTGTCCATTACCGAGGGACTAATATTAATGAACTGTCTTCAGTGGACTCTCTATTGGACCCCATTTCACTGTCAGGTGCATATAAAAATTACTCCATCCGGTCCCTATAGCCGCTTGCACCTATTTAAGTACCTTATTATCAGACAAGGTTCTAATCGTCTCCTCATTTAGATTTTTAAAAAATTGCGTACGGAATCAAACAGGAATCAAAGCTGTGAACAGTTCTCGCGAGGTGGCAGGTCGGCAATGTACTGCCGCGACAGGCCGGTATCGCAATCGACTCCGTTCGAAATACCGGTTTATCACAACATTCACTAACATTGCCTATCATGAGGGCCACAAGTTTAAGGGCCTTTGCTATCCTTTCTAATAATATATTGGCTAAAGATTTCAATCGGAACATTATTCAGTGCCTAAAAAACCAAATAGGCGGCGACTACCAATATACCTAGTCTTGCCATAAATATTGTAATAAAGAAAAAAGAAAATTGTTAACTGCAAATAACATTTATTACTTTTACAGTGTGTCAGTTTAATACATAAATATAAAACAATTAAAAATATAAAAAGCTTATTCGAAGTGGTCTCCATTGGCTGCAATACAGTCCTTTAAACGATGAGGCCAGTTATCAATAGAAGCACGCACTCTTTCCATGGGAAAATTCTTCACTGCCAATCGTATAGATTGTTTTAGGGACTCCAAATTATCATGGCGTTTAGAGCAAGCTGTACTCTCTAAAACTGACCACAAATCATAATCCAGCGGATTAAGATCGGGACTAGACGACGGCCAGTCTTCAGCTCTGATGAAGTCCGAAACGTTCGATTCCAACCAAGACTGCGTGGACCGAGCTTTATGACCCGGCGCCGAGTCTTGCTGGAAGGACCATACTTGGTTATTGAACATGGTGATGTTAAGGGGCTTAACTACCTTCTCAAGAATGGTATCTTGATACACTTGTGCTGATGTTTTGATACCTTTTTCACAAAAATATGGCTCAGTCACTCCTTCATAGCTAACACCCCACCAAACCATCACTGAAGTCGGATAATGTCCACGTTGCACTCTGTCGACTAATTGGGAAGCTTCCTTAGAGCTTTGAGCATAAATACGGTCATTTTGTTTGTTAAAATGTTGCTCAATTGTAAAAATTTTCTCATCCGTAAACAAAATTTTTCTGTGACCTCCCTTTGCGTACCGCTTCAGTAGTTGTTTCGATTTTACCACCCTATTCTTCTTTAAATTATCAGTTAAGAAATGGCCAGTGCGTCTCTTATAGGCTGCAAGTCCTAAGTCATCTTTTAAAATACGCGACATGGTTCTAGGTGCTATCTTCATTTCCCGAGATAAAATCTTTTGCTTTCGGACAGGATTTCTTCGAATTCTTTCCCTTACTGCTTTGACCACCTTTTTCGTACGAACACTACGTGGACGGCCAGATCTTTTCTGTCACAAACAGAGGAGGTCTCATTGTACCTATTAATAGCCCGGTACACAAACATTTTACTAATACCAAGTGTATGGAGAGTTTTAAAAATTGCATTTGGCTCCATACCTACTTTGTGTAATGCTATCACAGCGATTCGGTTCTCTTTATCACCCCACACCATTTTAATATCGCAAAATATTTTACAATGTATTGGCGCCAAAATGAGAAAACACAATGAACAATCGTATAAAAATGACAGATTCGAAATTCAAATGTAATATTTTTTTATAATTAAGTGTAACAGTATTTATGGCCAGACTAAGTATACCCAAGCTTTAAACTAACCAAATACAGAACGGGAATATTTCGAGAGCGTGTCATAAAAACCGGTTTTAAATAAACAGAATTAATCCTTACAGTGCTGGGTTCCAAAATATTTCACAAGGCACTAAGTACAGTCAGAAAAGTAGCGGAACAAAATGAAAATTTCAAACCGCCTGTACACCTTTGTTTCCGTATCAACAATCGATTTGACTTCGCTAAAACGTAAAAGTGAATCGAATTTTGATTGAAATTAATCTGCTGCAGCGTTAAGAAGTTTTGAACTCATTCAAATTTTGTGAGTGACTGTACATATAAAAAACGCGCAGCGCGACCATTTCCTGACCTCAAACCCAATGACATCACTCGAACAACCTCAAGGTAATACAAGTGTCAATAACTTTACTATCCAGCAGTTACTGGCCCCTTTAGGGCATTGGAGATTTTGTTTGACGGTGAGTTGAATGCTTTTCCGGGCCTAAAAGTACCTCATTGCATTTAAAATGTTACTTTCTTAATATATAGATAATTTTCTGATATCAATCGTCGCTGAAGGATCCAAACATGGGTAAATTTTACCAGGTACAGGATGGCTCAATATAGGAGCCAAACCTAAAACCTCCCAGTTCAAAACAAAGATGCGCACCAACCGGCTCTGATAACTAAGATATATATTTTTTTTTAATTACACTTTTCCGTCACAGTGACCCCACTGCACCTGACGGTCAGTGGAGTGGGATCCAAAAGAATGACTACGAGAGATAGTCACCCCTCGGCAGTCGACACAATTATGCCGGTCTGTTGGAACCGGATATACACAGGCTGATCCGAGAACGCGACACGCTTACGTGGGCCACTATGGCGGGTTTTAACACCTTGTGTACGGTGGTCGCTATCATGGTATTAAATATATCCTACCACCAGCAAATATGATATTCGACCCACAAGTAAGCGATCGGCTACCATGAAAATAGCATATGAATTTGGTCTATCAATAGCTAATAGTTCGCAATAGGGGACCGGCCTATGCTTGATTTTGTATATTATTCTATATGTAATGGTTAATAATACGAAAAAGAAGCACCCCTGCGAAAACTACATAAAAATTGGTTCAAAAATGAGCGAGTAATTGATATTTAAAATATTGTAATGTGCAGAAGTGGGCGCGATGTGGGGATATCGCTTCATCTCTTTCTTTCGCACGAGTCGTAATTCCCGATGACGTCACATGAGGGTATTTCGTCTCTTTTCTGTTTCTTGTTAATTACCCCTTCCACCGAAATTTAAAGACTTATAACTTGTTGATTTCTTACCGGAATTTAATAATTCCTTCTGTGTTATTATTTATGTTTTGTAAATATTTGATAATAGTAAAGAACAAAAATGAGTCCGGTACCCTATTGTGTTTTGTAAAACAGCCATCGCCATCAACATTCAACATGTAGTTATAACTGCCAGTGACATAAATCCAGTGTCGACAACAAAGACCAGTATTGCGTGCACAATGCACATAGAGAATGGATTTTAAATGCCAATTCCAACAAACTATACCAACCGCTAACCACTTGTAATCATAAGAATATAACATAAATTGTAAACACAAACTATTATCTTATTTATTTGAACAAAATCATAGTATGTTATTATACTACTTACAATGAATATGCTCAATTTTTCAATGAATTTTAACGAATATTAAGTAGTCGTACCGAAAGTAAGACGGTATCACAAATTTGGCACAGTAAGTAGGTATATAACTAGGGCCCGGATAAATATGTAGAAAAAAATGCCAAATATGTACATATAATATGGAGAAAAAAATCTAAAATATGGCAAAAATATGGAGTATAGAACAACAATACCGTTCATTTTAAACATTCTTTATTTTGAAAATTCAGTTACTGTTACAGCAAGAGTTATATTTAAAAAAAAAAACTTTTAAAAAGGTATCGAAATGTTGAATTCGAATTCTATAAAAATTATTGTTTCATCAAAAATATTTTTTTTTATTCTATCGCGGTTATTTATATTATATTTTTATCTCGACGTTTCGAAGACTTTGCAGCCCTTTCGGACGACCAACACCTTAGTTCGCCCCGTGACCATGAAGGCTGCAGTCTTCGAAACGTCGAAAGAAAAATATAATATGTAGTAGCGCAAATGTAGGTAAGTACGTAAAAATACGACACGCAAGCAGCTCAAAACGTTACGTACGTATGATGTTTGAAAATATGAATGATGGTGATATTTTTTTGTAAAATATGGACTTAACCTTAAAATATGGAAAAATATGGAAAATTTAAAAAATAGTTTTTCACAATCCAAATACGATAATAGATGTAGAGAATAAGTTCTAGAACGAAAATCGCGTAAATTAAAAATATGTATTTACATATTAATCCGGGCCCTATATATAACATACAGATAAAACGATTTACAAAGAACTTTATTCTGATGGATACGTTTTTGTTATAACTCCGGTGATAGAGGTTAAGTGTTTTTATACCAACCAGTTATGAGTGAACAGGGCTTCATGTAGGTACAAATCGACTTTCTTAGTAAAAAGATCTACATTGGAGTAGTTTTTGAGATTAACGGGTTGAAACTAACAAACGAATACTTCAGTTTTTATATGAACATACACGTGAAAATTTTTAATATCAATGACATAATATTATGCAAATGACTATGCATTTAAATATAAGTTTTAAAGATTTGCCCATTGATAAAATATTGAACGCGAATCATAATTGTTTAAAGTTTGAATGTCATTGTAATTCTACGTGTGTATATGAACTTTAATTATGCCAAATCTCATACTCACCAGTGCGGGCAATGTACTAATAAAGACGTACAAAGATTTTTCTTCACATTTTAGCTTAGACTACCTCGAAAGCGTAGTGGTATTACTGTACGACTGTAGTGCTTATATCTCGGGTTCGATCCCTAGGTCGAGCAATGATTTTGAGTTTTTATACTCAGTATAAGCCTGGAGAAAACGTTTGCTCGATATGGCTGGATAGGCTCGTCCCTGATCATATCATAGGACGGAATATATACAGCAGAAACTGGGTACCTCTACCTATCCCTTCAGGGATAAAAAACGTAAGCGTGTATCTGTATTAGTTTAGAGATAACCTTACACGGGATATTAATATTCATAAAATAATAAACTCAGTTGTATTTTTAAACTGCCCGCGGCGTTTGACATCACGTTTGGCACACAAGGGCAGCCGGACCCTGACCTTATGCTACCGATGTCTAAGAACCTCACGTGCGTTTCGACCTTAAACTTCATTTTCCTGTCGCTTCGGTCTTGCGCTGTCTTCCATTCATGAGTTATTTGACATCAAATTGATATTTTGGACGGGGTAAATATATTATAAAAAAACAATACCATCCTATTAAATCCAGTCGTACATATATTAAGCGATTGTGTAATAAAGCTTATCTCCAGATCTCAGAATACATAGAGAATATAAATGCCTGGGATTAAATATTTTCGTGTGATTTTCTTTTAAATTATATCATTCTATCGAATATATAAAATGATTGTAAGCGGCTTGGGTACCCACTCTCTAACTATCTGTGCCTGCTGCGGCGTCATGTGACGGGTCGGCCACTTCGCTGCAAAATGGTTGTAGGAGGCCGATGGACGGCGCATGCGTCATACTAATGAACGGGTGCTGCTTATATGGACTGTTCTGGTCATTTCACATACTATATATAGGTACTAAGGGTATATATTGAAGAACTTCAGAGATAATTATATCATGATTCCTGAGAGGAGTCAGCACTCGTATGGAAATTAAAAATTTATTTATTACCTACTTTGCGAGTACGTCAATGAACTGCTCTAAACAACAATAAAAAACAATTGTATTTTTTCTCTATATGGCACATTATAATTTATACCTTAAGCTGATTTCGAAAAGAAGAACACAAGAGTTTCTCACCAGTTCTTCTCTGGTGAGAACTGATTTCCTGACTGGTGGTAGATTTAATATTGACGGAATCTAAATAATGTATAACATTTTATAGTTTCAAATAAATAAATTAACTCCCTGATCATTTCATATCATTTATGACTGTAATAGGCCATTTCTTGTATAAAAGTTTGTGTGAAATATTCTGGAATTAAAGAGAACCTATGGATTATACCTGGATGTAGCTTATTCACGAGTCTACATACAAATTTTGTCAGCGGTTTTTACATTTTAGTAAGATAATTAATATATAGCTGTAAGTTTTCTTTACATTGAAAAGATACATTATAGGCATGGCGTTCAATTTACGATAGCGATAGCGTTGCGATACGCCGCGCAAATTCTATCAACTGCTCTCACCAGTTCCGGCTTCAGGGAGGCGAGCTGGGGGGCCCTCGGGACATCAGGTCCGAAGGGGTGCCCAGGACTGAAGCGAGGCTTTAGGCTTTGACTAATCGCCTTGATAAAAATACCTTTGGACCTTAAAAAGAGGAGGTGGCAAATATTTTAGTCACTCGAATCGCCTGTATAACCAAGACCGGCCCTGCACCACAGTAACCAAACATGAAATAAGCTATCACAGCTGCTTCAACTAAATTGATAAATTTAGGTCACTCTGTAAATCATTCCTCATAGCAATAAGGAACTCAGATGTATGAAGGTTTATTATCAACCAATAATAAATACTGACACACAACTTGAAATTCGTTCAAAT
The DNA here is from genome assembly GCF_014839805.1 of Manduca sexta. Taxonomy (NCBI): domain Eukaryota; kingdom Metazoa; phylum Arthropoda; class Insecta; order Lepidoptera; family Sphingidae; genus Manduca; species Manduca sexta. The sequence continues at coordinate 119,336 of NC_051141.1, read as the reverse complement.
TTCGAACTTATGTGAACCATGCCAAATGCAAAGGATATTTTGTTTAAACGATGCTAAATACATTGTGACAAGGATATTGTAATTGTGTACGTCCTTTTATAACAAGTTTCTCGAGGACATTGCCCCCGCATCTCTTGGTAACGAAACTACGTCTGTGGTTATTCCGTGGATATTTCATAATTAGACATCGACACACTGAAAAATCTGCCGTGACGACTCGTTTAGATTAGCATTTGCACACAACTCAATCTGTATTCAAGTTTCCAAATAAAGATGGCGATGCTTATACTCTAATTTAACGATGGAGCTTCTTTTGACGGAAAGAAATCATATAATTGGAGAACTAGTTTTTAAAATTACCTAAAATTTATTACGTATTCTTATATTATATATTTTAATATACAGACATCGTAACTCGGACCTTAACATAAACGTTTAGGTAGAAAAAATACGTCGTACTATATGACGTCGCTTGAATATCAAAATAATCAAAACAAAAATAAAATATCATGGATCTTAAATGCGTAAAATGCAAACTGTTGTCAAATTATCTTCATATTGTCATTACTATATTATACGTTTCATGTCTTAATCTAGATGTTTGTGTAGCCTTTCGTGACCATTAGTATTTACTCAGACGTGATTAGCGGTGAGACCATAAAAGCGATGTATGAAGACACTCCTGTATCTTAACAGACATATTATATTATTTAAACGGTAATTGTCCTAAATATTTGAATATTTTTATACTTCGTTGTGCAATAATGAAAGGAAACCCACAAACAAAACTTCAGCCAGTATTGTAACCAAGCACTATACGACGCATGTCTGATAGTAATTCCCTAGTGATAATTACTGTCGCATGAAGTCTACACGCGAATTCGCGAGTCGTTCGTGTCTTATTTGTTAAGGACATCCCTACCCCCGCTACTCTCGTAAAAAAATCAAGCACCTAAACGGCTATTTTGTTTCTGTTATAGGGACGCGACAAAGTGACCCCGCTACACTTAATAATAAGTGGAGTGGGATCCAATAAAACATCGACTGAGGAGAGATGATTACTCCTCGACAGTCCATACAATTATGCCGGCCTGTTGGAACCAGATATACACAGGCTGATCCCGGAACGCGAGACACTTACGTAGTCTAAGGTGACTTATTCGGACCGATATAAAATATATCCTACCACCATTAAAAATAGAATAGTAAATTCAACTTCACGTACTTTATTGCGCGCGATAACCTATTTGGGAATGGAACGAACTGCCGAGACGAATTTCCGCAGGAACAAAACCTTAAACACCTCTGACTTTTCCTTCTTTCGTGTGTATTGTTCATCATTTGTCGATTTTACTTCTGAAGGAAAACTTTGTAAGGAAACCTATATAACTAAGAATTCTCTATGAAACATTTCGAAGGTATGGGACAGTTGCAATTGTCTTGCAACACACGCAGGGCGAGCGTGGTGAACTACGTCAGACCGTGCCCAGCAATGGGACAGTATTAACTACAAGGCTATGATATAATATATATACCAGCATATAATACGATTATTTTGTTCCAAATTCCTTTTTTTACAAAGCATTGTCCAATGAACTCAAATTGCAGTAAGCGAATGCGGACTCTACGGAAGTCTCAATCTGTTTCCATGTGGGTGTAGCCTTCAATCACGGGCAGGATGTCATCTGTCTGAGGGTAATGTCACTTCTTACTATGCGCAAGTTTGGGAAGACGAATTTATATAGAAATTTGTACATAGATAGCCCATGTTTTCATTTAACACAATCTATTTATCCTGGAAAATTTTGTGATTTTCATTCCCGGAAAGTGATTCGGGGATGGATACACGCAGACTACACCTAGACACATAAAATCGTGTACAAAATCTATGATTCATACAAGTGTACGAGGTAGTGGGCTGGACTAACTACAGTAGCGCATTAGGGATATAATTCCTCAAGGTATGGAAATAATACAGAGTAATGGAATAAAAAATATCCTATTACCTGAATTTGAGAAGTCCAGTGTAACCGACTTTATTTCTTATGATAATCTGTATAATACATGAATAATATTCAATCTGAGATTACACCCGTTGGTCACGGAAAATAAACCGCTCATATTCAGCGACAATTTAGATTCCACGTGCAAACAATTGCGCCCACGCGTCATTTAAAAACCTCTGCATATAGTAAAGATTATTTAATTCACATTTTTAACAACAATATGACATGCCTATTTTTTTTATTGCTTTAAATGAAGAGACGAGCTTGCCGTACACCTGATGATAAGCGACTGTCTGTAAACAGTAGAAACATTATCCAACACATTGAATTACTATTGTTTGGCATTCCACTGCACTCGCCATCCTGAGATATGAGATGTTAATACTTATTATGTCCAGTAGTTACATTCGCTACGATGTCCTTTAAAAACACAACAGTGACTACCCACTGCTGCTTGACGGCAGAAATAGACATAGCGGTGGTATTTACCTAGGCGGACTCTCACATATGAGAGACCTACCACCAGTATTATATTTAAAAAATGTCATCTTTCCGTATGACAAAATCCGGAGATAAATCTACAGAGAATGAACAAAGATTGTCGTATAATAAAGTAGTAATCACGGCGGCGGATGTCAGTAATGACCTCATTACGCGACAATTTGTATACAATGATATGAAATTCACGCGTTGGAGATTTGACACAGCATCGATACTGATCCCACTGGGTTTTTTTTCTAATGATTCCGTATAATATTTATATAATCTCACAGTAATTAAGTTACATTTGTTTTGGTTCACATATGTGAGAGGGGGGTCGAGGATCCACTATTCGATACGGCTAGTCTCGTAATTCAAAGCAATAAAAAAAACCTTATTACACCCCAGCACCCCCCCACCCCTTCTCCCTTAAATTGATCCCACTGTTGGGTAACCGGTGTTCATTTACCAAGTACAGCTAATGTGCGATGGGCATTAGTTTAGTACTGAAAAGTCTTATTCATAATATTATTATCATCGGGTTTGTGCAATTCCATGTAAATAGCAGTGGATACCACGTATGTAAAAAAGCAAATAGAGATTAATACATAAACACTATCATCAAATCCTTATTAGTTTTTGAAGAATTTTCTACTGCATCTTCGAAGTTCAAGGCCCTATACAAATTAAATTAAAGTGGGACCATTCCGAATCTATAAATTTGAATTCAAAAATAATGCTAAAAAAAAATTACGCTAATTATTAAAAAAACACTAAGACCAGAGGATAAACCTTTCTCCTTCGGAGTAGGTTTAAAAACATATAGTAAACAGAACTTGTTGTCACTCTCTTCTCCAAAACTTGTCACTTATGCAGTGTATACAAATAATGACTTACGGTATATTGTAGTATCTTCAGCGAGAGCACGGATTTGATGAGCTACCAAGTTTATTTGTCTGAATCTTCGGCTTATTGAACACAGCGTATGACCATAAATAGAAGCCGCTCACGATTTTGCAGTTTCGTACATGGTGCAAAATACGGCAGATCTTTATCTTAAAGATGTTATAGTTATTCCGCAGTCACTCTGTGTAGGCCCAGTAAGAAACCACGACATAATTCCGGTGACCGTCGAAGGACTCGCCGTTGCACTTTGGTCGCCTTATTTATCACATTCAGAGTAATTAATAGCCACCGTGACGTAGTTCTATAGCGTGCGGAATACCGCGCTGGGATCCACCGCACTGAGGTCGAGCAAAATAATACTGGGTGTTTCTGCTCAGTATCAGCTTGTAGTCTGGAATTTTTGTCAGTTATGATGATAGGTAATCTCCCTATCTCATTATGGACAGAACATTCAGGCAAAGAGTGGATGTCCTGGTTGCACCTCTGTTTACCCCTTTTGGGATACAGATGTGAAGTGTGAGTATTGAAATTTCGAAAACTATAAGCGCTTTAAGACTTGTAGGCAGAATTCAATCACATAACAAAATAATTAAATTGCAAACAAATCGTAACATTGTTTTTTATTGAAAAGCAGGTGCCCCTTCAAACATAACGGAGTGATATGAGTTTTGTATTTTATGTAATCATAAGTCGTACCGAAAACACCAGGGACGAAATTCGACAAACCCGGATATAACAAAAAATAACTTCTTCATACGTATAAAGTAATATTCACCTGACGATAGCAATTGTCTCAAAACACATCTATCATTGGGAGATATTTGTAAACAAGTGTTGAAGAACAATTCTTCTATTCAATAATTTTACTATTCTATTGTGTACAATGGGAATATCTTGTCATTGTAAACAATGATAAATTATATTTACTATCTCCATGTCCGTGTGAAATTTTGTTTGCATTTTTTTATCTACGTGAGGTGAGCGAGCTGCTCGCCTAGTTAGTGCCACGCCAGTAGCTACTTCCTACATCACTTGGTTTACTGTGCTTGTCGTCCTAAGTAATTGATGTTTCGTAGCGTGCAGTAAATTGCCTACAATGTAAGCTTGCATTACATTTAGCCCATATCCATAATGTTTCTTCTTCTAAACAGTATTTTTTAAGCTTAACAATACAGTGACATTTCAAAATTTGTGCAATGTTCAGAAAAATTAATGACTCTAAGGACTATTTTCTTATATGAAAATATGAGTCTTTGTGTTCGCAAGTTTACTTCGTAGTCAATCAGGATTTATTTAAAACCAATCAATATAAGAAAAAAATATGTTTAAAACTCTAGTAAATAGAGTTTGCGATCATTGTCTTCCGTCTAATCATAAGTGCGGTAAACTATGTGCACAATAGTAACACCCCTGCCTACCCTTTCGAATACCCACACGGACTTAATTTTTGAATGACTGGCTTCATACTTAGTTATGGAAAAATATTTTTATTTGCCCGTCATTATTTTCAGATTTACGTGTTTTTGTTTGTAAACCTACAAAAACACGATAAACTTGTTATTGCACTAACACAACGTATATAAACATATTATTATGTTCTGCATTATGTATATTTTGCCACTGCGTAATGACCTCCACTAAAGTGTTTAGATCTTCCACCGTGCAAGCATAATGCTGGGTGAATAGTTATACTCATACTCAACACAACTTAATGTTGTATTTTGAATATAGTTAATCTTCAATTATATGTAGTCCAATAATACTTTTGCAATATACAGGGTCATTTTAACATTGCATTACCAAATGATAGGACATACTCCTCTTCACTTTGATGACAATGTGCCTAAAACATTCATTAATAACTAGTATTTTCATGGAAAATCCTGGTATTAGTTTTCAGATTTTTTGATCATTTTGTAGTTTAATGCGAAGGCGTGTGCGTGGGTATATTTCTGACTAATAGTATGATGTTGCCACTGCAACGAATTCTCTTAGAATAATAGTAGTGGCTTTAGGGCGCGTAAAGTTAAAATTATTTTTTGTTAATATTTATTTTGTTCGTAATTAACACTTTTTATTTTACATCTACGGCTCAAGTAATTACTTGAGCCGTAGATGTAAAATAAATGTAATTTATTGTAAAATGTTATTTCTAAGTAGATAACTATGTGGTTTCATTTAGTAATGCGATGTCAAAATGACCCTAAATATTTTTCTTTGTTTCAATTTATTATTAATTATAATCAATATGCATCGAAAGCAACGAAATTAGTTTCCCCGTTCAATTAATTTCGAACGTGTCGTTAATTTTCATCGATCAACTAATTAAAATTTCTTTATTTTAAACAAATACAAAAGATTATTTGCATCGATCGCTGATCTAATTTCTCAGAATTGCGCCGAAAATGACGGCGTTCCATTCTCTTTTATCATTCCGTTATTTGGAACGCAATTTGATATAGTATATGGCGATCAGATATTGTAGATCGTTTACCTGATTCAAGGTGTCTAAGGGCTGCTGCGACACGAATGAAACACAAGTGATATCAGTATACCACTCGTAATGTATTTTGAAACCACAGCTATGTAGTCTTCCGTCCCTGCTCGAACAAAAATGTTTGGCAACTCATACTTCTACCGCACCATTTAGCTGTGGAATAGTTTGTCGGCATGCGTGTTCCCTCCCTCTTACAACTCGGGGTCCTTCAAGTAGGTCATGAAGGAGCTATTAGGCAGAATGGCATAACTATGTTGGCCGTCTGGGGATGTACTGATCTCTTGCCGATCGAATGTTTTTGTGGTCTTCACAACACTTAACATCGGGTAAAGTGAGACCTAAGCCGTGCCTATGATAAAAAATCATAAAGCACATTAGTAATTTATTATTTTTTCATTACCACACGTTATAGTTCCGAGTCAGCCCCAAATAAACGTAGGTATACGTTGATGGGAAGACGTTCCATATATACTTTGTAATTCATAGATACATTTGGTTTACCCGCGTATACACTACTCACAATTCTCCTTGGGATCCACGCTACTTATTTATACTAGATTGACAATTCGACGAAGACATGCGCAGTGAATGCGGCCTTCGAGAGACTGTCATGTTTGATTAAGCAGACTGATCCTGATACCCTGACAAGACGAGAAGGCTAGCAGCACAATATTATTTTATAGCTAAAATTCTCCAACAGAAACGACACGATGAAGCGCGCAGGAACTCGCTGGATGCAAGCTGTTTCTAACAAGTCGGTCTGGTCTTCAGAAAAGGCATTTGTTCAACAGAGGAGTAAATGCGTCACGAGAGTTAAGTACACGCTAAATCTTAGAGAAGGAATTTCTAAACATGCACAATAACTATTTAACAGAGCTAAGTAAGGATGCGGTTTGTTTAGACTCTAAAATATTCACTGATCTCAAGAATCAAGCAAGCTTTTTCTTCATATTTGAAGGGATAAAAGGTTAATATATGTAAGAGAGAGCACCATCTCTCCCAGAGACAGTAAAGTTGATTAACCGGAGATGGACCCTCGGTCCCTTTCAGAGATCTCATTATTCAATAAACTTAAGTGACAGATTACTAACGATCTCTCGTCTGGAATCCTTGTAACGTTGGCTGGTTGGTTAGCAATCCAGTGTTACTGTCACATCGGATCGTTTTATCAAGATATTCACAATCAATAGAGATAATATCTATAACATCACGGCAGAAGATGCATGCTGTGATTAGTCTTGACATGCGATGGCCATTGGTCTCCTCATCACAAAATCTATAGCCTAGCGGATCAAAATGATAGAAACTGTCAATCATTAATGGAATAACCTACATTGCATCACATTGGAAAACAAGATAGCGTGTTGACAGATTGTAAATAACATATTCGAGTAACTTTGACATAACTTTTTACGCATGATTTGAAGTGAGATCAAACATACTAGATTTTTATCATGCGTCAAATATGTGACGATGGGATAAGATAGTCAAATGAGACAAGTGAAATTTGTGATGGTGAAAGCGCAAATGGTATTTTTGAAGCTATCCACGCGAAATTTAAATTACATATAGAAAAAAATAAACATCACTATTCTGTATATATTATGTTACCTTTATTTGTATGAGTTTCATTAATTTCATAACCAAAATATTACAAAAATCGATGATTCTGTGCATATCTTTCACATTGGTGCACATCATTTTAAATTCCAACGAAAACTACTACTCAGGCAAATTAATAAGGAACATTTTAGTGGTTTAATATTTTCAAAAGACTAAAATATTAATTATTAAATAAATTATTCGTAAATCTTTGCATATTCTAATCAGTACCTCGTACGCCATAAATGCATAGAACGATTAATCAAGGCCGTTTGCACTTAATGTTTACAAACTCGTGGCAGGCAATTGATCCGCCTCTGTGATGATACAGGGTGTGCCAAACATTATGATAATAGTTTTACAAGGATCAACTTAAAGCAAGTCAATACCTATTTTATTACTTATTATTATCAGCCAAGTCAAGCCCAGCGGTGGCCTTTATTTTTATTGCTGCACATACATTTTGATAAAAGGAGATTTCAGTCACATTTTTACTCTAGCAAGGCAATAAGAACTTTCAGAAACACATGGATCATACTCATGTACCTACTAAAAAATATAAACATCAAAAATACTTGCCTGGAAATAACAGTCGTCTAAAATAGATGAGATGTAATATATTAAGGAGCGGTAGTAGAAACTCCGTCTCTATCGATATACCATACAATTAATATAAAATAAAATACTTCAGTAGCCACGTAAGCGAACATAGATGCACTTATGACAGATCAAGATACATGATTATAATTAAGAATTACTCATATAACTACGGTCAAACACAGATATTTAGTGTTAAAAATAAAATTAAAAATGCAAAGTATAATGTGACCCGTAAAAAGGTGTGGCTGGTAGGTAAGAGAACAAAATATATACCTATAGATATATTTGATAAATTAGTTTAAATAACATGTCACGACTCTCGCCGGTGAAGACGATACCGGCCTTTCACTAAGTAACTATTTTGTCTATTTCTGCCGCCGAAGAGTCATCAGCGCAAGCATAAACCTTCTATATATGTAGAGTTTTTGTAGGGGTATCGGACCCTGCAGTCATCACCGAGGGAAATCTGCGAATGGAATACTGAAACCCCCCAGCTTAGCGACTGCAGAGCCCTGGAGGAAATTGGGGAGGGGATAGCGGGGAAAAAAATGTGGGGGAAAGATAAAGAAACCTCTTAAAATAAGAGAACGGGAGAAGGCAAGGAAATATTAGCGAGACTTTATCGGCCTCAATGTGAATTGGCAACCACGAGGTAAACACAAGGGTGGGGGGGCTGACATAAAGAGTTAGGATATTGTAATTACCAGTGGTTATTGTCACACTAAATGCAGGTCCCTACCAACTCAGACTCAAACTCCTTAGGAAAAATTTATGATCAGCAGTGGGCATTCTATGATAAAAGACGATGCTGATTTTTGAGCATGACACATCGATTCCTAATTCCAAATCCAAGAGGATATTGCATTTGAAGATTAGTGGTAGCTTACGCGACGTACAGAAATCGTCATTTGATTCGTCATGAAAACGTAGAATTTACCTTATCTGATATGATGCAAGATTATCATTGTTTCTTTCAATGTGTAGAATTTAAAACGTCAACGATCAGATTATTTGATGTGAAATCGATAAACAGTGATTACTTAAATCCGTGAGTTAAACCAAAGATTAATGACGTTGGTGGAATAAATAACATTACAGATAGGTTAAGTACGTTGTTAGTAGGATTTGGTCTAATGACAGTAGCTCGGGTATTAACTGAAAGTTCCTAAATTAGATTCCCAGGACACCTAATATTTTGTGTGAATCTTTCTATAATAGTTTGATAGGGACTGGATTCTCCAAAGATATCAAACTTAGGGGCCTATTGTAAATAAATACGCCAAGTAATTCCTGAAAAATACCTGGAAAGTGTGCGGCATTAGCCTCAAATTGAATAGAACTCTAAAATATCGCAGTAAATATAATATAATCAAAGTGAGAAATTCGTCGAAACGATGTGATTGACTAATATTAGATCAGCCATTATAACGCGAATAACAAACAGAACAAATGTGTGAGACCTGTTCGAACTTCGAACTAACAGGGGTATGCCAAAATACTCGTCACATAACGCGCAATTATATGAGTTTGCGATGGCTGTTAGCTCTTTATGTTTGTGTTTTTCATAAGGACCAATCCTTATTTTGTAAATATTATATGAATTCTAGAAACTATCTGGCTCGCGGCTTTGCTTAAAATCCTTCCTTAGGTTAATATAAATTATACATAATTCGCGGTATAAATAGTAATCTATCAGGTCGAGGAGTGGCATACGTCTCCAGATATTCTCGTGGCGGGAAGTCGTTAATTTGACAACCGGATCTAGTCTTTCTTAGAGGCTTTTGATAATAACTAATTTACGATCTGCAATAATACTGCAAATAACATATAATTCTCGATTTTTTTACAATTCACGAAGGTTAAGAAAAATATGACAAATATTTAAATGGACCTTAGCACTTGTGAGTATAAGTGGCAGTGAGTTGAAGGTTCCAAGCGCCATCTCGGAAAACAGCAAATATCTATTATAGCTATTCAGTCCCTCAATATTTAAACATGGTCCTTGATTAAATGGATTAATTCAGGCACCCACAGAGAAAGGGAAATATGATTGCAGAGCCCAGCAAACGAGGAAGTCACCTAAAGTTCTGTATGAAAACATAACAGCATGTCACTTCACGGTGGTTTCGAGATAGAGTTCCCCAGGTCAAGCTGGTCCAATTAACCTATTAACCGACAGGTTAATGACAGTCATGGACACATGACTGTCATTCCTGTAAAATCTATTAAATGACAGAGATCACTTACACAGCCCTAGTTAGTCCAAAAAGGATAAGGTACAGGCGCTTATTCTCAAAAGTGAAGAAATTGGCATCATATTCCAAGTTATAAAAACAACGGCGATTACAAGCAATTGGATAGATAGTTTTAATTTCAAATTATCTTATTTGATTATTAATTTAGCTATCATGGTTTTATCATTAAAAGAGCAATTGTAAAAAAAAGGCAACTATTGTGTGGGAAAAAGTATAAGCTTAATCTTAAATATACCACGCAATTTAACTTATAAGAAAAACAAATTGTTTAAGTACCATCATAGAATCCACAACCAGTGCGTAAATCTTATCATGTTAAAGAACATGACACAAGATAAACACCTCAATGGCTTCTGGACGATACTCTTGTGCAGATTTTATCGGTGCTCGTGGAGGTAATCGGCAAATACCAAACGGCTGCTATTGCCTTGGGTCTATCGATAACAATAGAGATTACAGATCTAGGTCTTGAATGTAGGTGATTAGTTTAGATAGAGTAAATGACACGTGCCGTTAAGGGGGATAGTCGATGTCATGACAGCGTACTATTAGAGAGAAGTCTAGTTAATTTCAGCGTGAACTTTTTTAAAACAAATCTGACCTTTTCTAAATAAAATAAAAAAATGTTTCATTAATCGCGTAGGCTAACATAGTTACTATTAGTATTTTATATTGGACATTAAATCGACAATATCCCACTTTAAAATTTTCCGCGCTAAAAGTAGCATATAGGAGTCAGGAGTAATGCAGCTTCCTATTCGCAATAACATATCAAAATCGGTTTAACTAGCGTATTCAAACAAACAAACTCTTCAACTTCATAAATTAGTATAGATTTACTTGCAATATATTCACTGAACATTGTGTTTGATAAGAGGTGTTTCCGGGTGGTGGTGATGTTCTCGGCCTATATCACAAAGCAAGGCCGTAGAGAATAAGTAAAATTGGTCTTATCACTCCTTCATCAATCCGGATTTGAGTAAACTGAAGTAGAACTTGAACAATTCAGAGATTCATTGAATGTAGTCTGCCTAGCTGAATCATCAACATCATGGCTGCAGGGTGTCTCCTGCTGAACATGAGCCTCCAGGAAGTTTTCCACACCTGTTAGAAACAGCCTCGCTGAATTGTTCTAAGTGTTTTCTATATTATTTTAATAGATAAAGTCCTTCGACAATCGTTAAAACTAATAGAGAGAATTAATGTATAGGAAGATACACTCAGAGTCATACAGCGATAGACTTGTCATTCATTGTAAAGGCAATTCGTTTACAGCCCCGATGACTCTGCGAATCGTCAATTCGATTTAATTTAAAAATTTAATTTCAGTAGGTTTACAATAACTTGTGTCGAGAATACCAAGTTGGTATAACAATAGCTTCATCAGTATTATCATGAGGTAATAATAAATAGTGAATTACATGCGATGGATGTTTTTAAAATAGCGTCGTAATAATTGCAGTAACCTTGTGTGAATTCTTTCTCACGGTGAACAGTACCATATAAATTATATGGTATATAATACATATTATTGTTTGATTGTCTCGACGGCGTAGTTGTATTACGGAACGATTGCAATACTGGGGTAGGTACTGGGTCGGGTAGTCATATCAAGTTTTTCTTTTCAATATCAGTCCAAAGTCTGGAATATGGGCCCGATATGGCGATGGGCTAGTCTACTATCACATCATGAGACGAAACACACGCGGCGGCTAGTATGTGAACCAGTAGCGCCTCTACCTACCCCTTCTGGGATAAAAGCTGTGTGTATATTATTATTTAAAAGAAAGGCTAGATAGCTCAACTATATTTGTCTTCGTGGGAGAGGTCAAAAGTTCTTGTTTGCTCTCGGATCGATAGGTACTAAGCTAATGCGCTACTAAGCCAATCTACTGACTATTGTGTGCTACAAACAAAACACTGCTCACAAACGCCCTCCACGAAGGCTGGGTGGTAGTAATAAGATTCTCTCTTTTCGGGCGCCGCGCACAAAAGGACGGTCTCGGCGTCAAAGGCAGCATGAGGTATACCTTCCACGCTGCCGTCTATCCCGGGGGACGATCCCCACATAGCCCCTATTAATCGCCTTTTACGACAGGAAGGGTATACCGTGGTGGAATTCTCCAAACGCCCCCATTCTACACGGCGGAGATAAGATAGAAGCCTGCCTTCAACAAGTTAACGCTAACATGTATAGGAATGGAATATCCTAGCGATGCACTTATCGTTATCATATCCTTACATCGATGACTTACTATTGCAAGGTTCTATGTTAGTTTTTATTTACACACAGTATCTAAGACTTTAGCTGTAAACACTGGCTGAACGCGACTTTTGTTCGGCATATTCTTCAAATAATGCGCCTTCATCTTCAACATCAGCCGAAGGATGTCCATTAATGAACATTAACCCATTTAGCATCAAGTGTAATACACCTGATGAATATTCCACTATCTAAAAAATTATGGGGATTAGCAAAATTTTGGAGATCTTTGAAATGAGCAAACCTACACCGAAACAAACGTTTAAGATAAGGGCTCAATAAAGGTTTACACGATCGTATAGTTAATATTGTTACATAATTTATATTATCTACTCGGAAATATTATGCTACGTTATGTAAAGGGTAGTCAGTGTGGATAGTTTTCTGTAAGCCGGCACGCGGGCTTCTAATATAAGTAATTTGCGGTCGCTATGACGCAGCGGTGGGTCAATCGACGATAATGAAAGCGCGTGCATTCGATTTCTTAGCCAAATGTTTGTATGACGCATATATTTTTCTATTCTATTCCAAAAGCCTCATATAAGTGCACGATAAGACTAGTAAAATTAATATTTCATATATATTGTTTACGTAAGCAACCAGTTGGTCGAAGTTGCGAACTAAGTTAGATAGATATATGGTGTTCCTTGGAGGAGGCTATTTCCCGTAGGGAGTCTTATTTACCGAAGTATAGAATAGAATATATACCATATTATTATTACTATAAGCAACCAGTTGATTTCACTAATGTAACCATGTCGAAACGAATCGTATTTTCCAAGTCGTTAAGAAACGGGCCTGTAGCGCAATCGCATTTTAATAGTTGAGATTACAAGTTCATTAGAAGCACATTAACTACATAATACGGTGACTAGATACACATCTTTATGGAACGTCGGATATCCAAATGCGCAACCAGGCTGTGACATGATTGAAAACGGTTAGGAACCATTAGAAAAGTCGGGAATTAAACTTTTTTGTACGCACGGTTTCCTACTGCACTGGATGGCAAGCGAGGTGGAGTTCATACAGTGTTAACTGACAGAAGTTATTTCTCGCCGGTCGACACAATTATGCCGGCTTGATTGGAACGGGAGTATATTATACCCGTACGTGGAAGCAAATAGAGGAGGAGGCTTTCACCGCTGATAAAGCGGAACTTACACAACACCAACACCGCTTAAATACTGACATTTAACAAAATTAAGTAAAAAGAAATAAAATACAATGTGTCTTACGTTGAAGGTTCTCTATGTATTATATCAATTTAGCTGGCTGATATAGAAAATGTCATTGTAGTTTCCATAGCGATGGAAAATAACTAGAACAAAAATGGTGTTACTGTGATACATACGATGTAGCGTGAAACTCAGTTAATAGTAAATAAAGTCTGCTCCGTTTATAAATTCTAAGGGGGTTATTACTCTGCAGTACATCCCATTCATACATTTCTATAAGTGTGAGTTGTTAATAAAGCTTTATTATTATTATACCTGCACCAGCTCTTCTGGATTGCGACATACATACATACGCCACTGTAGCGGGTTTAACACCTTGTGTACGATGACCGCTGGTCAGAAGAATACAAATGTCCTAACCGCCAGCAATCTAATCAGTGACTTAATTGAATCCACACTTATAAATACGGAAGTATGCGTCAGCTTCAAGGCTGAGCCAATGAACAGATTTCGACGTTGTGTTGAGAAAATTTGTGGCTCTGGAAATTCATTTTTGGCCCGGAAAAATATATAATCCCACTTTTATCCAGGAAAACGTTACCACGCGCGCGAAAGTGCGAGCAAAAGCTAGTATTCATATTTCATATAAGCAAAAACGGGTTAGAAATACCGCAAATGTGTGGAAAGAGAAATTAGTCTGACTGATTATTTATGTAAAGGTAAATTTACAACAAATTATACTATCACGCGATATTTGTTGTAAATTTACTGTCTACTGTTGTGTACTAAATGTTTATAGATACAGCTTCAGACCTAACCCTTGTATTGAAAAAATCTAAATAAATACATACAACCGATTTAAAACATTTTAAATCGGTTGTATGTATTTATTTATAAAGTAGTAGTGTGTGTATACTGTATACTTCATAGTTTCCAAATTCACATTGAGTCCTGGGGCCTTATTCTCTATCCCGCACGTTATTTTGACAGTGTGTAACAAGCACGTAACACAACGCATCATGTTTAAGACTATAGAAATTTGGCTTACAGAATACCATTCCACGCACATTTCTCGAAGATAACATGACACGGCCGCGTTACGCGTTTACACTATCGTACAGAATAAGGGCCCTGGGAGGGTTCGCAAACATTTCCTGGCCTTCTACCCTCCGCGCATCCTAAGACTGTTCCTTTTCCGTCATATACACTTCCTTCTAGGCCGCTACAGTCTGTAAGCCCAAGGATTCCAGTATTCTATTCGCAGGTCGCAGGTAACATTCATTGCTATCCAGATGACAGCTCGGTGCATGGGCGAAACTGCACGGGACCTAGTAACCGGGAGGTCACCGTTAGGCAGCGAGAGAATCTCGTCATTGAACTCAATCAGACACTGGATCGCATCTCCGATTGGGGTGCATGCAATCTGGTTGAGTTCAGTGCCAAGAAAATCAAGTGTGCGCGTTTACACAGAAACAATCTCCGTTTTCGCTCCTTCCCATTCTTCGGGGTACTCCACTCGCCTGAGTATCTTGGGCATGGATCTATTAATTATAATATCAGCCCTGTATTATATACTTGCTGAGCACGGGCCTCCTCTACTACTGAGAGGGATAAGGCCTTAGTCCACCACGCTCGCCTAGTGCGGATTGGTAGTCTTTACACACCTTCGAAATTCCTATAGAGAACTTCTCAGATATGCAGGTTTCCTTACTATGTTTTCCTTTACCGTTAAAGCGAACGATAAATTCACAAAGAATACACACATGATTTTTAGAAAGTCAGAGGTGTGTGCCCTAGGGATTTGAACCTGCGGACATTCGGCTGGGCAGACCGTTCCACACCCACCGAGTCTATCGCCGCTTTTGTACTTATATTATGTATACTTCGCCTTATATTAAAAGTACCGTGTTTTTGCTGAATTCGAGGCGGGCTTGCCGTTCGCCTGATGGTAAGCGTTACGACCGCCCATAACAGAAGAAACGCCATCCAACAACCCAAACACTGCACTCGCCTTCCTGAGCCATGTGATGTTAAGTCTTATTATGTCCAGTAATTACACTGGCTATAATATTCTTCAAACCTGAACACAACGGTGACTACTCACTGTTGCTTGGCGGCAGAAATAGACATTATGGTGGTACCTACACAGGCGGACTCTCACATATGAAAGACTTACCACCAATATAGTACGATTATAGATAGGCGTCTTGACTACAGCCCTAGGCATTGGTAATGATGTAAATTTTAAGCCAGAACAGCGATAAGAATGATATACTATACTATAAGAATGATATGATATACTAGATATATTTAAACGCTAAAATTAAATTGATTCTCAAGAGCAGAAGACAAAATTAAACCACCCAAAAACCACTAAAAGAAAAAGAATAATTTAATATAACAACAGGTTACGAATTATGGAGTCGGTGAACTAATGAAATGGTTTTCAATTTGAAGGTATTTAAACCGGTTCATGAATGACAGAGTTCTGAGATAACAAACATTAAAAAAATACACATAGAATTGATAACTTCCTTCTTTGTTTGAAGTCGATTGATTTTTTTATCGGCTGTGGATTAACGAAATCATATATATTCAGTTGGCGAAATTAAAGAATGTAAATAAAACTCTTTTGGGTTCGATTGCAGTTATCTGTGATGGTTAATTTTTATAGAAAATTTATACTTATACTTGCCTATACTGTAATATAAAGCTGAAGAGTTTGCTTGAACGCGCTAATTTCAGGAAGTACAGGGTTTGAATTGAAATGTTCTTTTAGTATTTGATAGCCCATTTATCGAGGACCACTATACTGCCGTGCTAAGCTCAAAAGCGGTATCTCAAAAAAATCAATATCTTGATTTTTATTTCGTCAGATAACCAAGAAATACTCATCCAATGAACTTACCTAAATAACAGTATCTTGGTTAGAACTTGTTAAAACCTTAAAAGAGCTTCTATCTCAGTTTTACATACAAAACTATATTTACAAAACTTCGATTATCTCGAAATAAGGTTTTCCTGACATGCCGCTTTTGCGCTTAGTACGGCAGAATAGGCTAAATAACAGCACAATCGGCTATAGCGACCATTCGTCCTACTCGTACACCGATCCAATCTATTATTTTAATCCTTATTGTAATGTAACAAGCTGTAATGACGGATGGATGAGTTTCGTTTCTTCACATTTTTTTTACATCCAATTTGATTGCCATTTTGATTGCAAAGTAGTCTATGCGTTGAAAGGGTAAATAACAATATACAAAAATTATTCCATCATTTAGACAGTGTCGATATGACCACTTTTCTCAATAATTTACCACTAACACAGGTGCATTGCGCCTCTGCTTTACTCTTTATGTTTCAGACTATATTATGTAATCATAATTTTGCTATTTTTAAAAACACGCACACACATATGCACGCATTAATTGTATCCCCGAAGGTATGCAGAGTCGCAACCAGGGTACATACTTTTCGCCAAGTGTGTTCCGTCCCATGATGTGATAGAGAACGACCCTATCGCCATATCGCGCACAAATTTCAGACTCCGACAGAAAACCCAAATATCATGCGACCCAGGATTCAAACCCA
>NC_051141.1:82245-101455 GCF_014839805.1 Manduca sexta | reverse complement strand
TACAATAATGCAGACGTAGCTGAAGGATTGTAGGTCTTCTGTGAATACCGATTTTACGAAGCAAGTTTTTTTTGCTTTAATGTTCTTTTAAAATTTTAATATGTTTCAGCTTAATAAAAGACTAAACTATTTGACCGTGTCGCAAATTTTACCAGGTTTTTGCAAAGTTATATTAATAAAATCTAAAAACTGAGCAGCTTCAGTTTGCCTTATTTAATTACTTTCCAGAATTGGATCATTAATATTGCCACTATGGTGTGATGGTATAATATGTTTGTATTTTTCAATATCAACCGTTTCAATACTTGGCTAGGAATATTGATTTAAGTATTAAAACTTGCATCAATAGATATTGATAGAACAATATTCTTAGCTTAGTATTGTTGGTAAAAGATGTTAAATATTTGCGTGTCGAATGTCCCGGCCCTTTTCCTCCGCGCCAGCTATTGCCCAATAAAAGAAAAATCAATTTTCCATGCCCGTTTCCCAGCAACAAGTAGTCCAGACTATTTTCTCCTATCCCGCTGCAGGATATTAAGGTAGAAAATTTTTCATTGCATACCTTCACGCGTATATTGCGAGGGAGGCAGAGGGCGAAGTATGTCATCAATAGAATTTCCGTTATCGTGATATTACAGATCAGAAATGTTAGTCAATATTGAGCTGAGATTGTGGGGTCTGTTTGATTCGGTTTTTGATTTGACGTAAGCATGAGTTGTGCGATAAAGACGCGCTCGACATGACGATAAGGAACGCTATCATCTTAAAGAACTGAACACTATTTTTTAGTAGTATTTAATACATATTACACAATATAATAGAAATAGTACACGATCGGATGGACAACAATTCGCGAATTAAGCACAAGGACATCACTAGCGATTTGAACGCGGTTGGCTCAGGAAGCAAACCTTTGCTCGGGTCGCTGAACCGCGCATAGCTGTTAGATACACAACAACAGACAAATAAACACTCTACGTTACATAATTAAGGTTGGAAATCACTTGTAATGTGCATTAAGAGTTAGCATCTAATCAAACACGTTTCTACACGATATCATTGGATATTTCGACTTATAATAAGCGCGTTAAAGTTGTTTTTTGGATATTCAGGAGCATGAAAACCAGTACCATTAGCAGATAGGCCGAGTTGTCTCATAAGATTTGCTGATAACTGAGATTATGCAGAATTAGTGGCGAGCGGGGTGCGCTTTCCGCAGCGTCATTCTGACCCGGGGATTCTCTAAAACCATCAAAGAGATCATTAAGGTTTCGTCAAGGAATCGCTAAAAGAAACTTTCAACCCTAATTTTAATTGGTAACTTGGATTTCTTTACTAATTACTACATCTGTTATATCTATAATTAGTTTTATTGGCCGCTGTTTCGACAAAGTAATAAATTATTACTTACATTAATGATAGACTTCTACTTGTAAATGATTTTTGTTAGGGACACGGTAAACTGACTTTACTGCACATGATCGTAAGTGAAGTGGTATCTAAAAGAATGTCGACTGAGGAGAGATGATTACCCGTCAACAGTCGAAACAATTATGCCGGCCTGTTGGAAACGGATACATACAGGCTGATACCGAAACGTGGCACTAACGTGGCCCACTACGGCGGGTTTTAACACCTTGTGTACGGTGGTCGCCATCCAGGCGGATATAAAATATGTCGTAACACCAGCAAATTGATTTAGTAGTATAGAAGACTACCCCTCTTAGGGTATAAGTATCAGCATAGTGAGGTCATACAGCTCAACACGTACTTACGAGGTTAGGATCAGGATGTCCCAGATTCCATAATCTCCAAGTCGGTAACAATTACATTGAGTTTTACATAGATTTTCCTGAGGCTAATTAAACAGCAGGCGAAACTCAAAACTAGAATGACATAGGGCCAGATGGAAGAAGATAACCAAATATTAAATAACAAACTTATAAACTGTGTCTCACTGAATATGACCACATCCTGTCCGTCCTATATCCACGTGAAACATTAATTAATAGAGAATATTGAAGTTGGTTTATGTTTATAAACGCAGGACGTGCGCGATCACGTCATTTCGAAAATCATCAAGGAAATCTCATAATAAATCTTTAGAATCATTTTATTAATAACATGTATTATATTTACCGTCGAATTAATAGATACCTACAGATGCACATCACGCATTTATCCCCGAAGAGGTATGCAGAGGCGCAACCAGGGCATCCACTTTTCGCCGAGGGAGTTTCGTCCCATGATGTGATAGGGGGCGGGCCTATAGCCATACCGGGCACAAATTCTAGACTCCGGGCTGATACTGAGCAGACATACCAAATATAAGATAATAATACCGGTCTTTCGCGGACGATTTAAATTTTCCAATGTAATCGCATCATAACTAAATGATAAGTGTCCATTTTTATTCTATGGCACTAGCTTTGATTCTTATATAGGAAATTATAAATAATCATGTGTTTTGATATTAGATCGTCCGTATACCAACCATACCAGAATAAGTATGGATGCATAGCCAAAGAGAAAAAGAATGGATATTTTTTAGTTCTTTAGTTTTATTAGTTCGGTTTCGACTAGATCGGACCACCAACAGCAAAATTTTTAAAAAGTTGTATAATTGTAAAATGTAGCTAGATATTGTAACTTTGACTTTACGGATGAACAACACCTCAGTCCCCCGTGCAAATGCAAGCCGTGGGTTTGCGTTGGTATTTTATGCGATAGGGCAAACCAGTGAACCAGACCGCTCAAAATGTAGATATATAAATGTATATATTTTTAAATTTCCAGTAAGTGCGTATTTAAAAAGGCAAGATAGCTTAGTTGGTAGGGAACGGACTACCATGCCGGACGAATGTCCGTACGTTTAAACCCAAGGACAGGATAAGGACAATGACAGAATAGGCGCTTGCTTTAAATGTGAAGTCTAATATCATCGTCATCGTCATTGTGAGAAAACCTACATACCTGAGAAGTACTCTATAATATTTTAAATGTACATGTTCGCCAATCCGAACTAGCCCAGTGTAGTGGACTAGGGCCTAAGCTCTCTTAGTAGTAGAGAAGACCTCAGCAGTGATAGTATATAATCCTGAGCTGATATTAATAAGTGCATATACTAGAAATATATTCAAACTACACTTCCGTCTAACTTTATATAAGCCTGGTCCGTTTGCTTTGCTTTCGTTTCCTATGTTTTCTTCCTTACGTCGTAATTGTTATAATGAATTTTAACCATTACCATTAGACCAGCACAGGTGCTAACTAAGTGAAACTTTTCCACAAATCCTAGTCCAGGATTACAATACAAACGGGTTATCTGTCTAAAAACCAACTCCTCAACCCTTACCTGCACTCTGCTGGTGGAAGAACCTGTATCCGCCTCGATAGAGACCACCGTATGCAAGTTGTAAAACCCGCCTTATCAAACTACGTAAGTGTCGAGTTCTGGAATCAGATTTTGTACATGCATTTTCAAATAGGCCGGCATAGTTGGTGACGGAACACCACTCCACTTACCATCAAGAGTAGTAGGGGCCAATTGGCCGTGCGCATAAAAAATCTGCCTGCCTTATGGTTCTTAGCTCACAAAGCGCTTGGTTGAAGGCCTATTTCTTTTTTATCTCACCACCCACATGCATATAACTTGGAACAACTTACGTTATATCTTGAATCTCCAAACCTCCACCAGACCTTCGGGAATGCTCTATTTTAAAGGGCCTTAAGAAATAACACGTCTTTGCCAGCTACAGCCTAGTTTGCACCTTTAATAATCGATATCAGGATGTGCACTAGGCACAAATCTTCCAAGATCGCTTTAAGATCTCTATTTTTGCTGCCTATAAGTTCAGTCTAGCAGATTCAACACAGCACTTTAGAATGATGTCCACTTGTATTTTTACCTGCGAAAGCTTTATGTAGATTCAAGGGAAACCAGCACCGATTCATACAAATTTAGAAGCTCAACGACTCACCAAACAGCACCAGGAACAATACCTGCTGTTCGTAAACCCGCAAATTAATAAACAAAACACCGACTTGATTAAATTCTTGATATGTATGATGCGAATATTAAATAATTTGGACACAAAAGGTCACAATATCCAAGCACGTCTGCCTCTAGCTAGCCCCAGAGTTATTTTGGATCTGGGGCAGACAGTTTAAGGCACACGCGACACCAGACCCGCACGTCAGCGCTGAGCGACGTGCTTTGTCAATTGGTAACATGAAATTAGTGGAAGGTGATAGTTATTCAATTCAGGTGCAGCCCCTCCGTGTTAAACGGGAAGCTTACAAGTTTTTCGAACGTGTTTACGTGTCGATTCTGAGGTTGAGAAGGTTTATGCTTACGAGTGGATGTTGAGATGTGTTTTGGAAGGTTCAGATTTTGAATCCACCGTAAATTTTCAGATGTAATTTTACCGGGGTTAGAGGCTACAGAGAGCAGATATTAAACGGCCGTGAAAACTACAAATTACGTGTTTTCAGCATTAGACAAGAAAATTGCTTTTTGATATTGGTGTTGCATACGTTCTGTGGTCGTACCAACTCCACATAGGAATGATATAAGGCCTAGTAAAATAATAAAAATAATTTGCATTAGTAGTTTAGCAAATTTCCAATTTAAATATGTCTTATTTAATATAATATTACGTCTTCCCTGTGCGTACTTATCCCTAACCTTCTCCTTAACTGAGCCCCGACAACGTTTCAAAACCGACTCAACAAATATCCATCTCACAAAACTCACAAAACATTGCATAGAACATTAATATTCGGCGCGTTGCAATGCGATGGAGGCGATTCAAAATTTCAATGTTGCTTTAATTTACCAGCGGTAAATAATTTATGTACATTTTTATGCGGTCCTGGTATATATTTACTGAGAGCCCTTGGCACTGCACTTATAATGCATATTGGCCCTCGTCACACTAGACAAATAAATGTATATATATTATTAATTTCTCACAACTGCATATCGACGGGTAAAAGGCTAATTGACGTAAGCGACATTTTTTATAACACTTAGTTTCTTAGATATTTAAAATAAGCTAATTTACATATTTTTTACCCTTATTAAATTTAAAAAAAAGTCACTTAAGTCAATTAGCTTTTTAACCGTCGACATAAAAAAATGGTGATACCAATACCGAATAGGTTGGTAGCAGAGTGGACTGAGGAGACGAATGTCCGTAGGTTTAAATCCAAGGGCATAGATGCACCATTGAGTTAAAAAAAGTTTACATGTGTATTCTTTGTGAATTATCGCTTGCGTTAACGTTGAAGGAAAACATCGTGATGAAGCCAGCAAATGATTGTGTAGTCTGACAGTTCGCACTACGCCAGTGTAGTGAATTGAGGCCTAAATCCCCTCAGTAGTAGAGAAGAACCATATCCTGGCAGGTAGTGTGGTCAGGTTGTTTGCCGGCTATTTTACATATTACAATGCTCGTTTTAAATCACAATTCTACGTGAATTTTTTTTAGGAATGTAAAAATATCAACATGGATTACTTTATTCATTACTATATAGTTGTGTGGTATTTAATATTGTTTCTAAGAAACATGTAAATCTAAACATATAAAGTAAATTTGTACGTATGCTCCCTATGGACTCAGCTGGAGCAATTTTAATGAAGTAATTTTCAGTTTAGACCCGCTGGTCATCTCGTAAAATTCAGCAGGAGTCATCTAAAAAAAAATCATCATTAGCATCGGACTATAGATATTGGTTGCTAGTATAATATATTTGCAAAGATTAGTATTTATAACACAAATATATTTGCATTTATAGTATGATTGTGGATTCCTCAAATAATCTCACAGTGAAAACTATTAGCACGACGTCACGGTACGTCATCGTAATCAAATATACGGAAAGATTTTTATTATTTACTGAATAAAAAGGGAAAAATATTTAATAACTATAACACAAAAATTGTTTTCCTTTCGTAATTTACTGGTGTTTGGACCAGCAATGGCCACAATGTTATAAGCATTAAAAACCTATGCACTTATCTGAAATAATATAATAATCTATTTGGGGAATAATTAAAGCAGTCCATCTGCGACGTGCCTAAATATTATAAAATCAAGAGATACGCAATAATATCTCAGAACGAAGGAATACGTGCATTAATGAAAACCAAACTGAAAAAATAAAAAATCTTTCTACTCACCTAAAGACCCGCCAGACTCCGGGGAAGATGGCTCCTCCTTGAACCTGAGAAAGGAAAGTTAATTTCTTTATATTGGCAAATAATCTAAACCATTAATTAATAAAAGTATAATATATTGGTACTAGCTGAATAGGCGAACTTCTTACCGCCTAACAGTCGATTCTTTAATTTTTTATTATATTTTAATACTTATCCGCTATTCGGTACACCGAGATAGCTAATAAGATAAAAAAAGATAAAATAAATTTGAAAAGTCAACAATAACATTGTCAAAAAATAATTATAAAACCCTTAAATTGGGAATATTGACAAATATTGACATTAATATTTATACGATACTAAAGTCACTAAATTAGCAAGACATTTAGCGATTCGTTTTATATTAAAGATTGTTAGCGCCCGCGTCAAAAAGCTTTTCCGGGATAAAAGTCCCGCTGTGTATTTTTGTTATTCTAGCCCATGTCCTTTTCAGGGTCCCACACTATTTCCTTGCCGAATTTTATTGTAACAGGTTCAGTGGTTCAGCGCTGAAAGCGTAAGAGACGGACAGAATTAATTCCATATTTATAATATAAGTATGGAAGTAATTCTGGAATATGTATTTTTATCTACACAAATTTTTAACATTTTTTTCTATTGCTTTGAATGACGAGACGAGCTTGTCGCTCGCCTCATAGTAAGCTATGCGACCGCTCTTAAATAGTGGAAACACAATCCAACACCTTGAAGTACAAATATTTGTTTGGTTTTCTATTGTACTCGCCATCCCGAGACATGAGATGCTAAGTCTTATTATGTGCAGTAGTTACACTTGCTACAGCAATGCACTTATTGACACAGGAAATTATGGCAAATTAATACGAGGTAGCGATATGGCTGCCTAAATTGGAATCTCTCAAATATGAAATATATTTTTTCGATATTAAATAACTTACCTGATGGAATTTTTCGTGATTTTTATGTTTCCGTTAATTTATTCCCGAGGTTTCGAACGTTGTCAAAATTAAAATATAAAATAGCGAAAAAATCCGTTGTTATTTTATTTCAATATTGTTTTTTAAGTCCGCTGGGGTAAGTACCACCACGATGTCTACTTCTGTCGCCAAGCAGCAGTGTGTAGTCACTTTTGTGTTCCGATTTAGAAAAAAATATATGTTACCAACATAAACTACTTCCGTTCTACTTTACCTTGCCTTGAACATACTTTTCATTACCCTAAGCAAATTTTACATACAAAATATCTCTCCTGAACACACAGCCTCTTCAGTCCATATTTAAATTAAAGTAAATAAGTAGCGCGGTTTCATGCTTTGCTCACTTATTTTTATAAAGTTCAAAGAGGGTTCATTTCTTTCATCTTGCCATTTGCTATTCATGACAGATAAAGTTTTCTCTGAATGCTTTCTAAGCTGGAATCAATATTAAAAATTAATTTAAATTCTAAATACTTACGTCCAATATTGAGTTTTTGCAATCAGCCTATTAAATATGGCTGGCGCTTACAGCAGAAATTCTTAATACCTTCTTTTACATGTTTTAAGTAAAATTAATTCCAGAGAAATCAAATTAGTCTAAATCAAAATATAATATATTAGATCCAGAGAAATTCCAGAGAAATCAAATCAGTTTGAATAAAGTATTTTAGCGTACTTATCGTTTTCTCGCACACGCAATCACGAATTTTA
The DNA here is from genome assembly GCF_014839805.1 of Manduca sexta. NCBI lineage: Eukaryota > Metazoa > Arthropoda > Insecta > Lepidoptera > Sphingidae > Manduca > Manduca sexta. The sequence continues at coordinate 93,586 of NC_051141.1, read as the reverse complement.
TTTATTATTAGAGGCACAACTAATGTATTTATTTTTGCCGTGTGTATTCCGTCCCATGATACGATAAAGGGCGGGCCTATCTCCATATCGGGCACAAATTCCAGACTACAGGCTCATATCAAGCACAAAATCCCAATATCACTTTGCCCAACCCGGGGAACGAACCTGAGACCAAAATGCAGTCTTACCGTGATACAACTACTCCACCGAGGCAGTTTATTGTTTTCGTAAGAATTGTCCAAAATAACGTATAATACTTTATCGTAAATTATGGGTGAGTACGCTAGGTATCAGTACTATTTAGTATTGCGTGGACACATCCAAAAAATACTTTTAAAGTTCGTAATGACATCACTAATATGGCTTAAATCGTACGCAGATATTTTCATTTCTGAAAATATTTCAGACGTTTTTTTATATGAATCGGATAAAATATTTACTATGACGTTCAGTTGCTAAATGAAACCACATACTTATCATCTTGAACATAACACTGCAATATAATAATAATGATTTTGGTGAAAATATTTGTTATTCAAAGATGATTTTTGGCAAAATGTTAGCAAAGGTAAAGACGAGTACGTTAGTTGCATTTATTACCACAATGCAAAAATGACCCTATATAAAAATAGTGAGTGCACATATGTTCTTTATGGATTCCAATAACGATAGAGCGATTATAAATATATTTTTAGGTAATCAGATCAGCCCAGTACGCAGTCCTATGAAGGTAGCAATCGGACTACCAAAAGACAGTCTAGTTATAAACAATCAGTGCTAATTCAGCGAAGCTTATATATAACCAAAATTTATATTTAAATAAATCACTTATAACGAGGATCTCGCAATCTAATATCTTTATAAATGTTAAATTAGTTTTATTTTCTACCTTCGTTCGAGATATCTTTTTAGAATTACCCATACGTGTCCAAGAGTCATTATTATACCAATCAACTGTTTTTATCCACTCTTCTCTAACTCTGCACCAAAATATATGTGCAGTTCAGATATAAAGCCACGACGGAAGCGGTATTCTTGACCTTCATCAAAATAGGGCTGTTCTTACTAAGTACAGTCTACATAAGTAGTTGAACAAATTCAAATTGCTTATACACAATCAGTCTTACTTATAAACTTGTTTTAGCGTTAAGAGGTGGTTAAGAATTGCTTAAATAGCTGTCAAAAACATCACCGGTTCCTAGTTTAAACCTTATTAAAAGGCAAGATGGCGGGTTTTGACATACAACTGATCGAGTTAATTTGTGTTTTAACTAAGCATAGCTTTGCGATTTTTTTATAAGTAAGACTGATTAAGTTCAATTGAAACATTATTCTTTCTTTCTGTAAAGTAAAATAATAACTATTTTATTTTTGTAGAGAAAAGACATTAGTAAGAACACAAAAGTTTTGCCGATACTTATGTGGGTGTTACAATGACTTCGGAACTCGACTTGCAATTTTGTGTCGTATGTCCGGCGTAATAAGTAACAGCCTCTGCGCGGTGCCTAGACATATCTATATATATAAATGAATCACTATTTCCCTTGGTCACGCCACCACGCGTGAACGACTGGGCCGATTTCACTGTTTTTTTTTTTTTTTTTTTGCTGTGTTTATTATTGTCAGGAGAAGGTTTTGTGACAGAAAAAATTCAAAAAATTGCGCGGAAAATTAGAAAAATTAAGAATACTTAACGAAAATATTAATTTTATATAACTGTCAATTGGTTGAAATAACTGTCAGCGATTGACAGAATGCGCGCTGCCAATTCATAGTTAAGACGGGACAACGTCTGTCGGGTCAGCTAGTTATTTATATTTTCAGATAGTCACTTTTCAACAGTTAGATAAAACCTAGTTCCCCTTCTTGCGAGCGGGGTTGGACTGAGGTTTAAACCATTTCAGTAGTAGAGAAGGCCCGCATCAAACAGATGGTTAGTACTCGTATATAATACAGGGCTGGTGCGGTTTCCTATTTTCCTGTTACTTGATACGAATTTAACACGTAGAGGTGCCTTTATATGGAGTGGGGTCCAATAAAATGTCGACTGACGAGAGATGATTATCCCTCGACACTCGACACAATTATACCCTCCTGTTGAAACCGGATGTACACAGACTGATCACGGAACGCGACACACTTACGTGGGCCATTATAGCTGCTTTTCAGGTACTCTAATATACTTCATTATCAACACTTAAGCATACATGCACAATTACTGTTACGCTATAACGACTGAACTACCGAAACGATTTCAATAAAATTTGGTATGGAGGTAGTTTGAGACCCTGGGAAGGACACAGGCTACTCTCTATCTCTAGAAAATATATTAAGAGTCTTGTATCCTGGAACAACTTTATGTGTGTGAAGCCGCGAGAAAAGTTATTTACTATTATAATTTATTTTCTTCTCATATAAATTTCTAAAGGGATGAATGGGTAGGTGCAGTGCCGTTGTACACAGACTGAAACAATCGACTGTGGACGACTATCGACTGGTATTGGCTACTGTAACTATTTTTATATCACGACAATGCCAGAAATGTCACGGGAATAAATAGTTAAAGGGCGGCTCGTGACCGGAGTGGCGAGTTTAGATCTCTATGCCTGAATTGCTTGATGTCTTGAACAAAACCTGGGAGTCACTCAAGGATATTATAGTTTTGTTTAACGATGTTTTTTAAATCAATGTTAACAAGAGTATTATATTTTAATGAATTAAATACTATTCTTAAGCATCAGGGCTTCAGAATTACTGAGTGACAGACTTACTTGCAAACGCATGCGTTTTGCGATATTCAAAAAGGAGGAGATTCGATTCTGTTATAGTGCTAATTTCATAATCTATTTACAAAACAAGCTCTTGAGTACTTTAATTATGTACGTTAGTTCGCGTCTTAGATGAAACTGTTTCTATATTCAGAGGGAAAAAATCTGTATTCTCTCGTCTCGCGCGTTTCTTCACTAATGTGAATGGTTTTGCAATTCAAGAATTTATTCCGTCAACATTTATGTAAGATTATTTCGAAAATATTTCACGTGATACAATATCTTATTGTGATTTTATTTTGCTCAGACACGTTGTCTGCGATTCAATTCTAAACCGAAGGCTACCAAAAATGTACACAATCATAAAAACGTGCAAAAACTACAACTTTACATAAGCCTTTTCGAAAGGAATACGCGTACCCATGCTATCTTAGAAACGGCCGTAAATAAAAACACGGCTAGTAGGTTATCGGGAAGCTGGTACCGCCAAGGACGATTATTTTATTCTTTTTTTCGGCAAACGCGACACCGAGGACCGGAGACAATTTGAATTGCTAACGATTGACAAAAGCGAACATGAACGACGGGACCAAGCGCCGACTTCTTTCTTTAATTCAATACTAAGAATATAAATGTACGTCAGCGGGAATAAATTCAGTATTTATGAACAGGGGAGTCAACGCGCGCACACTGTTTCGACAATTAGAAATTCTATAGTTTCCGTTTGGATAACCAAGATGTATGTACATGCGCTGTGCTTGCCATTGATGACTGAAATACACTTCCTGGCAGTAACCATCTAAATAAATAATACGCTATATTAACTGAAATGCCAATGCAGACGTGCCCGCCTGTAACTTGTAGACAAGGCTTTATAAGTCCAAGGACGCGACGAAGGCCACGGGCCAGCTGACACCCGGTATCGATCACACGCCGCAACCTTGCCCACGTCACTGTTTTTTTTATTAGCTAGCCCATACTGCACTCAGTTCCGTGTTAGGAACAAAAACTATTGTTTTTTATTTTTTTTTTTTATTTTATGTTACATTTTTTTCTAGTAAAAATACGTACGTATACAAATCGTCTTCTATGGTGGTTGAACTGGTCGCCTCGACCAACATGGGGCAGCTCATCACTGGTTGCAGATTATTGTCCGGTTATGAGAAAACACACAGTTAAGGAGCAGGCACAGATACATCCATAATGTAGTCACACGCGCGTCGCACTGCTGGCGGTCTTGTGATGATAATCACTAGCGAATTGGATAATAAACCTCTTAGCTCGCAAGTACTTGCACCGACAATGTCTTTTAGAAATATCTATAGGCAGTTGGGGAAGTTTTGTGTTGTGCGACGTGACTTTGCACAAGCGTCCGTTTATTAATAAATACTCGGGAAAAAGTTGGTATGGGAGTTTAAAGCTTGCCGTCATTAATCTTATATTTCTGTTACTCTATAAACTAATGAAAAGAATAATATATACTTTCTTTTACTTTTAATGTGAATTCAAAAAAGATTTGTTACGTCGGGCCCGCGCCTAAAATAAATTCCAGACTGGCCATCGAATTTTAAGCGAGAGTTATCTTAATTATTGTAAGCCTTCCCAACGAAAAAAAAACATAAACAATAAAATACCATTAATACCGGCAGATCAAGTAAAACACACACGCATTCTCATTTTAAGACTATAGAGCTATTATTAAATCTGGTATATTCATTTGATTTCACTACAACCAATAAGTCTCCTTGAGGAAGTAATGCCTTCAAAACATTCGAAACAATTCTAGCGCTTTACTTCACAATACTTTCCCCGTCACTACAAAGACACGTCGTTGCATTAGGGTGACAACCGCGCATGCCCCACTTTAACCTTGAACATACTTCCTGGTTCAGGGGCAGAGGGAAGCGTCATGCTCACCTGAATTCTAGGTCAGTGTGTCTATACAATTTACTTATGTACGGTATTCGTCTGCGCAAATCGGTCTCGAGCAAGATTTAGACAGCTATTTTATGTAAAGGGTAAATGTCTGTTTATTTAAGTGGTAAAGATGGCCGCCACAAGTTTAATATCTCACATCGGAGATGAAAATTACTTATGAATTTATTGACTGATGTTTTTAACAATAACTTGAGTATAAAGCCCTTTAAATCCTCTTCTTTGGAATATTTTCAAGTGTTCATCGTCAGACTTCAGACGTCAGCGGTGTACTAGCTTCATTTGTTGACTGGCGAGGTACCTTTGATCGACTATTCGGGCCACTGTATTTAATTACCAATATATCACGCAAAATTATATACAGCTAGTATCAGAATTAAAAAGGGGTGTTGATGACCCGCCAGTAGACTTGACTTACAATAGATAGCAGTGGCGTAAACTATAACCCGATTCTTGCCCGTTTTACTAAATTATTTCAAATTTTATCGTTAGAACGATGGGCAGGTTTATGGCAATTAGTACGTGTTGTGACGGGCTCCTTTTCGGAAGATCTTGCCCGTCACCACTGGTAGATGGTAATTGATGACTTTAATATGTAAACTTTTATTTATTTATCATAAATTGTACAATATATTTACAGGTATCTGAAACTTAATACAATATTGTCGCTTTTAACTATAGTAACTATTAAATAACACACTATATACTACAATATTTAACATACAATATCTAATTATATTTTTTTTGTATCCGCTTAATATTTCTAAACTGTGAAATATGTAAGATCTAGACTTCTATACTATTATACAAATTTTGTTTGTTTATTTGAACGCTATAATCTCAGGAACTACTAGTTCGAATTGAAAAAATCATTTAGTGTCGGATAGCTCTTTATTCGTGGAAGGCTATAGGCTGTATATAATCACGTTATGACCAATAGGAGCGGAGCAGTAATGGAAAATGTTGCCAAAACGGGTAAAATTTATTACTTTTGAGAGCTTTCGTTGCGTGCGCTACGTAAAAAGTTAAAGTTATGCAACAATCAAGTGTGACAGAATTGTTCCACTGAAAATAAAAAAGTTTCAAAACAAAGACCCCAGCCACATCTTTATGCCTAACTGAACGCAATAAAGTCAAAAATTACCCAACGGATTTCTATAAAATTTGGTATGGTGATAGAGAGCCTGGTAAGGTATAGGCTACTTTCTATCCCGGGAAAAAATATAGCAGGATTTTTATCCCAGAATCCATGCTATTATATAAAGCTAAAGAATGTTTTTTTGTTCGTTTATTTGAAGGCGATAATCTCAGGAATTATAGTTTCGAATTGAAAAATTATTTCAGTGTTAGAAAGCTCATTTATCGGGGAAGGTTATAGGGTGTATAACATCACGCTATGACCAATAGGAGCGGAGCATCAATAAAAAATTATGCGAAACCGGGGAAAATTGATTCCTCTTGAGAGGTTCCGTTACGTGCACTCAATAAACGGTTAAAGTTGTTATCCCGGAAAAATATATATCGTGACTTTTATAACGAAAATCTTTATCCCGGAAAACCTTTCTCAAGCGGGCAGAGCAGCGGGCAAGTGCTAGTCCTATATATTTAAATAATATTCGCATCTTGTGGTCAACAATTTTTAATATGTAAAAAAGAACATAGAGCAGCAACGATATTTTTGTTTTTTTATGCTTTAAATAAATGAATAATAACATTAGTATTATATAGTGCCCCACTGCTGGACAAGGGCCTCCTGTACTACTGTAAGATTAGGCTTTAATCTACCACACTGACCTGGCCTATTTATCGAACAATGATATACATACTAAAAAAGATCTCTTTTCTTTAAAGACACAAACACACGCTCGACGTCATCTCGCATGTAAGACAATATTCGCACATTGAATAAATTGAGCTCGAGTGTTAAGAGAACATGCACAACTCCTGTTATCGACATCGACCAATCAATATATCGGTTACATGGTTACATTCAATTAATATGAAACCACAAGTTGGTCGAACGTATTGCTGAATTAATCAACTGGAGCTTTGGCGAGTGCAGTTCGCCTGAGTCCGACAAGTAAGTTAGTTATTAGTTGGGTACTGAACGACGTAAGTAGCCGAGCAACTCAGGTATTCACAAGGAGCTTCACATTTAACGTGAATTTAATAGTGTATACAATATGTTATATATTAAATATTTTGAGCGTAAAATATTTCAATTATATCTGAGCAAACACATTGTCAAATGTATCTAAACCATTGACGTATATTCTATAGACACGAACGTCCATTTAAACTATTTGTTCTAAACTAAAATGGCAACTAAAACATCACTCTTATATTCACTTAAACAACATATTTGACTAATATTTTTTTATTCAAATCCAGGTTTACACTTAGACTCGAGTTCTTATATCATAGGGGCCACTCCGTATACAACCACAAACTTTCAATATTGACCATACTAAAGTCAGTAAAATGGATTGCAGTTCAATTCAATTTAACACAGTGAATTTTCGGAACGCCAAATCTAGTACGTAGTATATATATATATCGATGATCTAAACAAACTGACAGAAGTTCTACAGCTATGACATATTTATTTCATAAACAATAAAATAAAATTAATACCGGCATTTCACAAAAAAATCTAAAGTAGTAAATAGTAAATGTATATTCTTCTTTAGACTGTACTTTTACATGTATTATTGTTATTGGCTCATTTATTTGGTTTGACACGGATCACAAAGTCTGCTTGAGGAAATAATACCTTAGAAACATCCCAAATAAATAAGTAAGAAATAGACTTGCTAATAAGTACGTATATCCTCAATGGCATATAAGCAATGCCGATGTTCAATCACGAAATAATGCCACATTAATCGGCTAACTGCCCACCAAGTAAACCAACTCATTAATATCTAGGGACGTGCAAAAATGTAGATAGATTGTCCTTGAAAAATTACCTCACGGACGAAGGATCATGTAATTAGTAGGTATATTATATATAAAATGATATGTAAAATGATATATAAAATTATATGATAAGATAGATAAGGATATGTAGAATGAAAAAACAAATAAAGCTTCTAAATAGATTGTTTTTTCCGAGCCCGCATATAGTCCATGCTAGTTATGATACAAATCAGTTTGTAGTATTAGAATTTCCCATAATAGGAGCAACGGTTCAAAAGTAGCTTCGTGTTTACAAAATCAATAATTCTTCATGTAAGGGTGGATAAACAATTTTATAATTCTTTATTTTTCCGAAATGCCAAGTTATTTGCTTCAGTGAAATTGGCAAAATAACAAATACCAATTGCCTGAAGGAGACGGGGGAATAATGTACTAACCCGAGCAAACTGTTGCGCTCGCAGAGCGGGAAAGGGTGGGCCGAAAGGGCAGGACTTAACGCTGCCGCACATTGACCTTACGGCGTCAGACTCTTTGAAGAGACGGCAAATGAGCAAGACATGCTCTCAGACATGCTCACGGATAATACTAGACGAACTAGTAATATACTTACGTATACTATACTAACGCACTGAAAATCGTGGTCATACGTGAATTATTATAATAAGCCATCAGAATAAACATTATAGGTGACCCGACTTCACACAGACACTTAATTATCTTTAACCAGATGCCGATGACGACGTAAAATTACCAAATAGCCACACTTGTTGATAGATAATAAATTCACAGCATAACCCGCAAGACTAATCTGGAGATCATCTATTAAAATTTCATTAAAGAAGCCTATGTGTTCATTCAGGAAATGGTCTGCTAGTGTGTTATATTTCATCCAATACCGTTCAGTTGTTACTGCTTATACTTTAAACACACACACAAACATCTAAACTTCACAATCTTTCGCATTTATATTATATAGCCAAAAATAAGGTAAGTTCACCTTTTTTCTTTAAAAAGAAAGCTTTAATATTATACAAATTATCTATTTCTCTCTTTATACGTCTCTACTAGTGAATGGACTGCCGAGAGGAATGTCCGCAGGTTCAAATCCCAAGAACACAGGTGGTGGACTAATGTCTAATCCCTCTCAGTAGTAAAGGAGGCCTGTGTCCAACAGTGGGACAGTATACAATACAAGGCTGATATTACATATTATATAATATAACTTTTTCGTATTCTGCTATTAGTAGTTATTTTGCAATTAGTAGTGCTCTTGCTAATGCATTATTTGTGAGGTTGCCTGATAAGTCTCATGTATTGCCGGCCTGGTGTTATTGTTGATTGTGAACATCATCACGATTGGAAACACAGCATGTTTGAGCCACTCAATACAAAGTGAAAAAAGAACAATTATACAATTATAGATATGCTACAGACATTTGCGCTATACTATATCCGCCATTGTCATATTCAACAAATCATGACGTAACATGGGAGCAATAAATTATTGATAGTAAAATTGGAAACGGAACCGTTTACAAAAAAACAGAAAAAGGCTACAAACTTTCTTAAAATACAAACTCCTTAAATGATAACCATATAAAACTTGGTGTTAAAAACAGTCAGAATCTACTCATTCCTTCACCTGTACATATTAATATAAATAAAATATTTAATATTACTCAACATTACGATTGCATTCTTTTAAAGACCATAAGTGTGTTGTTAGCAATCACTTGATGACTAATTCGAGTTTGCAGTAGAATCTGCTATTATCCAACTTTACCAAAATTGTTAAATTTTACGAAACCAACGCCATCTGTCGCTTGGAGTTGGCACACAAAAGTCCCTGCAAAATAACATAAAGTTACTTCCGCGTATCTGAACAGTTCGCAGCTATTGCATTTCAGTTCATCGAGCTTGGAACAACTTCAGATAGGGGGCGAGCCTGTCGCTCAATAGCCTTAAATCTAACAAAATCTGGGTTTTCCATGGCCAAAAAAACCTATTCTGACCCCGAAAACAACAACATTTTATACTATAGACGTTTAATAGTACTTACGTACCAATAACTATATTTATCTTGATGATTGAAAATAATTCCCACAACGGATTTTTTTTACAAGTTTATGTTAAATTTTATACCCGGCGTTTCGAAGACTGCATCCTTCAAGGCCTAATGAACTGAACGTCCGAAAAGTTTATATTAAAATGGATTAATTGTACAATTATAAAAATCTGGATTGTTTACAACTCTTGAAATTCAATTGTTGGAAAACAAGGGGCGTTTAAGAGCATTCTCTTGTACGTGGGAGTCTGTCGGCGAGACATAAGTTTTAGTTGAATGATCTCGAAACAAATAAGAAAACATTTTTTGTAAATAAAGTGAACCGTAACCCAAACAATAAACGGAGGCACTAATTAAACTGTCAAGTAATCTGCGATTTAACTTGGTAATGTTCTGTTTTTAATTCGAACGGAGTGGGATACATTTTTAATGAAATTCCTGGGACATAGATATAGCTATTTTATATTCTCAGTATACAATACAAATACAGTGTATTTTCGTGTACGCAACGTCTCACGTCTCTAGAAACGTGTTTGGCCACGTTAGAAAAAACCTCGCGATTACAGAGGCCTGGTGGCTTGGTGCCGCCTTTATATTGAATTCAGCGATCCTTCGCGTGATATCGTTATTGAATTCCATAAGTACCTACGTACTTACAATATGCCATTGTCCTGTTAGACCGATTTCTAAGCAAACTAGATAGTTTCACAGATTAACACAAAAAATCATCCAAACCCACTTTACCGGTCTTTTAATTTTACAAAATAAAGCCCTGTTACTTTTTCAAAATAATTGTTTTATAAAATTATGAATGCAAAAGCGAAGAAACAGCCAAAAAGATCGCAATTCAATCTCGCCGTTCTAAAATAATGCTTCTAAATATATTTGATAATTGGTGTTTATTTATAAGTATATAAATATATGCTAGATGTGAGAATAACATAGTCCGCGTTCGCGAAAGCGTACGCCACATTGTGCGTGATTGCATGATTGACTGCACTATTGTACCCTTCAGTGGTATTATCTGATTGTGAAAATTACGGCCGATGCACCAGTCTTTAAACAATAAAGTTTATGCTACACTGACGGAATAATCTGAACTAACGTCAAAATGTATATTTTTCTGAAATTCTGAGATTTTCTCTTCCCCTGGCACTATTCAGTTTCGTACGTAGAAGGAAATCTTTTGATGTGAAAATTTTTTGAGTCTAACTGCATTTGCCTGTAACAGGGCTCTGGCGAGGGTTGATGATTGATGGACAGCTGGCGCTAAAAGTTAGCCCGAATATTTATTCGTGTAAAAAGTCTGAAATCGTGTGCTCTAACTCCACATTGGTATACGATAAAAGCAGTGGAGATGTAGCCTACAAAAGTTTGAAGCAAACCGTATGTTCCCACAGATAAACCACGCTAGGCAATTTAAGGTTTATAATCCTTTAATCATTTCCCATCCCGAATGCCTGTCTTAATAATAACTCCTTACTCAATAATACGGTTGCGTGACCCGCAACATAGATTATTACACCGTCTGACAATCATTTTAGCCTTCCCAAACAGGAACCCTTAAATGTGTACAAGCATTAATTGCATTTAGGCTCCCGGCGGGATATCTTCGCATCCTTTGTGAAAAAGTAGGTCATGTAGTTGCAGATCA